>NW_016168314.1:0-19549 GCF_001687245.7 Rhagoletis zephyria | reverse complement strand
AGCATGGAAGAGCTTTGGAAGCGAGTAAAATTATAATGGGGTAATATTCTAAGCGAATCATAGAAAACTTAGTAGAGAGCCTTTCCAGACGTATAAAAATCGGTATTAAAAACAAAGGAGTCTCCACAATCCTTTGGTTGTCAACCTCCTAAAATCTCACAACAGCAAAGTTCAAAACTGTGTGAATAGAGTTGCCTTGCGTTTTTGCCGTGAATCGCTTGTTTCTTTTTTAAGTTTAGTTTTTCTGTATACTAGGCATTATGCCTGGTGTTTATGTCATGGTCAAGTTGTTGGTAAAATCGAGGGATGTATGTGACCCTATGATATCGTTTCGTATCGTTGGTTGTGGTCGTATTCGGTGCTCTGTTGAATTCTTTGTTTATTTCTTGCGTTTTTTGTTTTATTAGACCTTGTTTTAAGTGGTGCGTGTAGTTGTTGCTTGCAAGAAATTTGTTTATTTTCATTATGTTCGTGTCTTTAAATTGTTGGTGACTTAGTGTGCTATTTTCGTGAGCGCCACTAAAAAATAAAATTTTTTGTCTTTCATTTGACACTCGTAGGTTTTATTATTCTGCATTGCAATTTCAAGTTAATCATTTGTGGTATAAATTCGGTCATAAGTCAGTTTTATCAACTTTTATAAAAGTGCCTTTAAACGTGTTATTTCTCAAGCTAAATACATTCATATATATTACGGTGTTTTCATGAGGCGATTTTGCAGGTAACTTTTTGTTGAAAGCAACAATCGTATGGTGTGACGGCCTTCTGCTTATCGCCCCTAATGAAGTTGGTGTGCAGCCATCTTTTGAGGCAACTAATCGCCTGTAAAATCACCTCATGTGAACACCGCTTAACCCATCTGTCAACTGGCAGTCATAAAAGTCGTCACCGCCACTAGAACTTTGACAAACGTCACATAGAACATANTTTTTTTTTTTTTTTTTTTGTTCTCTGCGCTTTCAATAGCTGCATTTATTTCCCTCGTTATTACGGGTTTTGTTTGAGTTATGTTTTCATAATTTATTTTTAACCGACTTCCAAAAAAGGAGGAGGTTATCAGTTCGTCGCAAAAGTTTCTTTGTATGTATGTTACCCCATAACTTTGGACCACGTCAACCGATTTCGATAATTATTTTTGCATCGAAGGTAGTGTCTCAGTGGTGGTCTCGTACTAATCTGGTTTAGATCCGATTATTGGATCATAAAATATATATATATATATTTTTTTTTTATATGAGAATTGAAGTCGGTTTTGGTTTTTGCCTGAAAATTACTTGCTGATATTTTATTTTGAATCAATTGAATGAAGCATATTGACATATGTTTTTTCTAATCTTGTTTACTTATTGCGCAAATTTTTTTTCGTTTTTTTACGTCGGATCCTTGGTTACAAAAATTCGGTTATAAAACTGTGCTCCTATTTCCGATATTTAAAGGTTAACATCTTTAGTAAATATCCAAAATTCGCTATCATTTGCAAATTTAGAAATATGAATGCCGTTCATGCTTTTTTCTGAAAAAGCATTTATGAGGTCCTATGGTAGCCGGTGCATAAAAATTTCATCAAGATGATCCTAAGAAAAGTATAATCAGTCTCCTTTATCCTATAAACCGCTGATTATGGTAAAGATCCCTGTTCTCATTATTGTGCAGAAAAACACATAAAATAATTGGACCGATTTTACTATGAAAATACTCCTCGGTGCGAAGAATTGAATTCAGTTAAAAATATAAGTAAAAAAAATACCCAGTGATGCAGCTAAATACTAGGATATCAGTAAAACGAGTGTCACAGAAAGGTTTATAATAGCATATTTTATAATCTGATAAATATATGTAAATGCTTTGAAGGATATCTTTAAATTTTGATTTTTGTACTTAAAATTTTGTTGCTTTTAACCAAAGATACAATACTTGCGAACTTTGATTTGCATTGTATTACTTACGTTTTTTACAAACCTCGGCTCCAAACACTCTCCTACGTAATTAATGCGCAATATCATGGAAGTTATACATATGTACTTGTATTTAGTATGCACGTATGTGGTTCCATAGTATGGTAAGAATTGAATGAAAATATTAATAAAAGAAACATTAATTTTATATGTTTGAGCATATATGTACATAGTACATGGCCTGCACAGATACTCGCCAATAACAGTTTTCATTCTCGCAAATTTTATTCAATAATAACCATAGTCGAAGCATTTAGGCGCTTTGAAAATTTGTTTTAAGCTACATAATTCACCTCTAGTTAACACCAACATATATACGCATATAACTATGCATGTATATGTATATATGCATGTACATATGTACATACAGTATTGGCCAATACAATAGCACCCCCATTTCAAAGTGATATTGTTTGCCACTCATGTTTATTTATTTATTTTTAAGAATTTTCAATTAAAATACAGTTCATTCTCTCACAAAACTCACATAAACTCAAGTATAAAACTTTTAAAAAAGACCGCCAAAAAGTGCAACAAATGTTCACCCGAATTTCAAACTTTTTTCTGAGAAGCGGTAGAATTTTTTTGAATACACAGTTTTATAGCCCATTCAATTTTAGTCTAATAATGTGCAAGTTTTAAGTGGCTAAAAATTACCGTTGATTTTTGAGAATTTTTTTTCGCCGAGGATGTTGCTGGTTTCTGCCATATAAAAATAAATTGTGTTTAGTCGTTATATGGAAGCAAATGTCTAAAAATTCTAAAAAATCAACGGTAATCTTAAGCGACTTGAAACTTCCACATTATTGGACAAAATTGAATGCGCTATAAAACTGTGTACTCAAAAAAATTCTAGAGCTTCTGAGAAAAAAGTTTGAAATTTAAGGGAAAGTTTGTTGCACTTTTTTGCGGTCTTTTAAAACGTTTAAAACATTGGTTTATATGGGTTTTGTTAGAGAATGAACTGTATTTTAATTGAAAATTCTTAAAAATAAATAATTAAACATAAGTGGCAAACAATATCGCTTTGAAAGGGGTGTGCTATAGATATGTCCAATACTGTATATTTGTATATACACACACAATTTTGTGTGAAAAACGTTTTGTTATATCCTTGTTTTTCCGCTAAATCATCATCAATCATGCTCACTGATTCATTGATAAGCTTATTTCTCAGCTGATGCGTTCAGTTGATGTTTTGCTGTGATGAAATGTTGATTCTGTCGTTACTTTATTCGTGCGCTCATGCTGCCGGCAATTTTTTATTTTTATTTTTTGTTGTTGTTGCTTATACACACATATTATAACTGATTTTGATGTGCCGTCAAAAGCGTTTATTATTAGCTTGTGGTTGAGTTTCTAGCGGGCACACACCAATTCTCACACGCAATAAGTTGTATGTGTATGTACATATGTATGTGTGTTACATTTTTTATGTATTTAAACAATGTTTTGTACAGAGACCAAGCTAATCGCTCAAATGCCACGTAAATGGAGTATTGATAAATCAATCAAAGTACACACACATACATATATAGAGATGAACATCATTGTAAATATTTGAGGTTATCGAAGATCTATGTATAATTTGCCTAAAGCCGCCTACGATTCCCCAACACTTAGTGCGGCATAACCAAACTCCCGAATGCTCATCACTGCTAGCTAACTTTGTTATTGCTTGAACATACAAATTTTTCGTCAAGCTAGCAGGGATGAACTCAAGCGAGCAGGGAAGCGGCACATCGAAAGCGGCTTAAGTTAATTAATGCCTTTGATACACACGTGATATATGTATATACATTTTATGATAGCAGCATTGTGGTACTTCCTTTCCCAGTTGGCAAAATGAGTGGAATTTATGAGTAAATTATTTGAGTAAGTGTATTTCCGAGAAAATATTCTATTTGAAAGCTGTACTCGAAAATCTTTTATTAGCGCTTCCATTTGAAAATATAAAAGAAGGATGGATGTGTACATTTACTACGCCATGTCCAGGCATTTGCCTCACATTGTAATTTAGTTATATCCGTATGAGCGAGATTGAGAAGGTCAATTAAAAGTACAAATCTTACAAAATAAGAAAAAAATAATAAAAGTTATAGTCACTTGTTTCTCTGAAATAACAGGTCATGTTCAGCCACTATAGAGGAATGTGGAACCGTTTATTCTGAGCGGTACACAACCATTTGTTTGGTAACGACGAATGATCTTTCATCAAGAGAATTCGAGTACTCAAAATCTCGAATTGTTGGGTTATCAGCTGCAGACTCCTAACTTGGTGCCTCATAGATTTTTGTGCCCGTAAATTAAGAATAACCTTCGTGGACAAGAATTTTCAAGCTACTAAAGCCTTCTAGAACAATGTTTATGCGGTACCGACTTCATTGATGAAGTCTGAGAAAAGGTGTATGAATAATGCTGAAGAATATCCTTAAAGCAGATAATACTTATATCGGTGAATAACACGAAATAAGAGACAAGATATAATCTCTTTAACTTAACAGAAATTAGAGTGCAAATACTTAGCTGACAACTTACAAAGGGAGCAGAGAAACGTTGCGAAAATTAGACTTCTATACACTAAGGGGATTTTTTTTTAGTAAAATCAGATAGAAACGTAGTTGAAACGTCAACGAAATTACCATATAGTGGTAAATATTATATACAACTAGGCGCATATTATAATGAAGCATTCGTTTTAAAAAAGCATCCGTGAAGTGAATAATCAAGTTAAAAACCAAATGCACATCAAATGCAGAGGTAACCACCATTGACTATTTCGCGGCCATCACCATAGAAATATAGTTAGCTTTCATCAAAGAAAATAAGTGACATTTAGCTCCTTCCTAATCAACTTAAAGTTAGCTTATAGTTAGATCCATTTCCTGCAGGGGATCAACATGTACTATGTATGTACATATGTGTGGTGTGGTAAGAAACTAATATAAATACAATGTTCAACCACGTTTTTACCCACAACAACTAGCTTAAGATCTGAGTTTGTTCCTTGGAACGAACTGTTGACTTTAACATGGCGATGTCGTAGGCATCAGTCAATTATCCAACTCTGCATTTGACTTCAACTACTTTAAAATACATTTGGCTTAAAGCTCTTCAAAGTCAGTATGTTTGAGTGAGTACGCTTTCTTTCTTCACCTCACAAATGCGTTTTCATATTTCCAAGACACAAAAAAAAATGTTATTATAATTTTCACATGTTGTCTTTTTTAAGATTCTTACTTTAAGGAACCCCCGAAATAGCAAAGTTGGAAGTGCCTTGAGAGTATTAAAATGTTCTATAGAATTATTATTTAAAAAATTTTACTACGAGTATCCTCTAAAAATTAAAACAAAAAAGTCTATGTCAAGAAGGAATAACAACAAAATCAAATTTAAAAAAATTTTTTGTACATAAAAAAAAATCAATAACAAAATATTTATTTTAAATAAGACTTGCTTTCGCATTCACCGTTTGCTTTGGCTTTCCAATGAAAATACTCAGATGTCTCAAATGCCTATGAAACGATGTATTAAGGTAGACAACGTACATTTTTTTGCAGCGCGTATAACGGTTTATTTCGCATGCAAAAATTACATAGTCAAACGTGCAAAAAAGTTAGGTCCGTCCGCTTTGTTACTGTCGACGGATAAAATCCGCAAACGATCTTTCATTTAATTTCGTCCTATTCGCTAAGTTATTTTTCAGATTTCCATGCAAATGCATGTTCTTTGGACATCTGGTAAACAAAATAGATAAAACATCCTTTTGAATTAATTTTTCTTAATATGCATCGATTTCACTGAACATTTTATGCATACATTTTATTGTTTCGCGTTGACTTATAAAACTTTTTTTGCGGTCGGTGTTGCACATTTATTCGTTACGAATTTAATGAAAATCATAATATGGGTATCAAATGAAATCCGCAATTCAAGAATATTTCCGTCGTATATTTGTTTAGACTCCCTTAGATATAGCTTAGGATATATGGGCAAGGGTCCCCCTTATATAACTATTGCCACTATAATACCAATTTGTATCTTACTGTACTCACTGTACATACAAAATTATATAGGTATATATGTATACGGAGAGCATATACGCTCAGAATATGTAATTTCAATCTGGTATTTTTTATAGAGTTGCCATCTAATTTTTAATGAAAGCTGTATTTTTAATTTTTTAGATTAAAAAGTAAAACGTTACCTAAAGGCTCCAAGTAATTTTTACAAAATTTTATTTTTGATACAAAATGATAGACAATGCGAAATTACGTCGATTTTTCATTTCTCCTGAATTGTTAAGAAAAATTAATTTTTTTTGTATACTTTTTGTATACAACTTTAAAAAGTATATGCGCTCCGAGTAAAGAGTATTTTAGTGTTATTTCTTTGGTACTTTCAATAAATGTTCTTAAAAATGCATACTTTTGAGTTTTAGATGGATATTATATACTGATATTTTTCAATTTATAGTATATATTTTATTTATTCCGGCATTTTAGTACGTTCGTCCTTGCTAATCACACATTTATGTACTTATTTTGCATATTTTTTGGCTTATTGGTTATAACAAAACTGAATTCTAAAATTTTAATATATGCATACTTATAATAAATATCTAATAGTTTCAATGGGTAAATTTCGGGAAATAGTTTTTGCTGCAATTAATGATTTCAACTCAAAATAAATTCAATACATGCAAATTCAATTTAAACAAATTGATAATAATAATAATAAATTACTTAGAAACAAGCATGTGTACATACATGTTTCATACATATTCATTCATAAGTATATACACACATACATACATATGTACACAATGTACATTGTTGGTATTTAAAAATGTTTTTCTTACCACCTGTGTTGGCAAACTCATTGAATTCAAAACTTTACAAATTTGTAGCAATCAATTTATTTTCAACTATGTACATGTGATCAGCAATTAAAAGAATTTAAGCAATTAACACCTCAACGCAATTAGTTCTCACAATTTATATTATCTAGTCTATAGAGCGTATGAGCAACCACACACATCATAACCACAACAAAAAAACAAATCTAAATTTACATATGTTTCTATACCTATGTTACGCATGCACTTACTCAAAGCAAGAAAAGCGCCAACTATTTTTATTCGAATTTGCAGATTTCTTCTACACCTTTTTTTACAAAAATTGGGCGGACAACTTTCGTTAAGATATTAAGGTAAGGGTCATTTTTTTTTTACTACGCTCGTATAGCATAGGGGGATTCTACGTGTAATTCTAAGCAAATTTGTCGGAGAAAACATGTGTCTAAAATAAATTTTGAGTTTGCCAAATCGCGAAAGTAGGTTTCGAAGAAAATGTAAAAATGTTCATCGTCATTACCACAATATTTGGATTTAAATAATGAAACTTGAAATTTTATTTTACCAAAAATTAAAAAAAAAAAAACATAATCAGCCTAGTCATGAGTTTCATTTTCCCCGCACCGGTTCACTTTTTACTCTTGGTTTCCATGGTTTTACTATAGGCGGATGACAAATTTTCGCGTGAATTTTTTTCAGGCCAAACTCAGGATAAGGCAGATTGTAATTGTGCTTTCTTCATAAAACACTTTTTTGTGAGTCACTTAATTTCGCACATAAATATCTAGTTAGTAATTCAGGGCAACACTGATTTTGGTGCCGCAAATGTTAAAGCTATTTTTGATAGACTTTTTTGTGCTGATTACGATTCCGTAAGTATAAAATTTCCATAAGATCCAGATTTGGAGCAAAACGAAGTCAAAATGTAAAAAATCACGTTTTTTTTGCAATTTTTGAGAAGCTCTAGTGAAGAAAGCAAATGGGATAGATAGTAGCTTCCTTTTAGGCTTATATTAAAGCCAAAACTCCCGACAACTGTCCCTGAAAATAACATCCCTGCACCTTGACCTGATGGTCACTTATAGTCATTTATTGAACAAAAAAAAAAAAAAAAAATACTGAAATATTGTTCCATTGAATTTTTTTTTTTTTTGCCAAAATCAGTTTTTGCTGTGCGCCGCCAAGTGCGCATGTACCGCAGATAGCCTTTTCGGCAACGGACTTTGTCATCTCGATTGCGTATGTGGTTGCAGGCTTTTATCTAAATCCAAAACTAATTCACGATAATTGGTTTTCGACGTAGGTTTCGAGACCGTTTTTAGTTAACTATATGCCCGCATTTTTGAGCTTGGCAAGTGTGCCTGTATGCTAAAGGCGAAGATTTGTCGGCAGCTTTTGGTTTTAGTGCCAGTCTTTCCTGCTTCCATTTGCTTAGAAATATACCATCTTTTAGGCATGTGGTAAAACACATTTGCAAATACCTCCTTACAGAGCAACATTTGGGACTCAATTTGGGCTAGCAGTTTTTAAAGACGGTAATTTATTACGCAGCTATCAGCATGCATAGACAAAATTTGCTTCTTCTACTCCTGTCACGTTTGCTTTCTACATTAAATAAGAAGGTAATAAATACGAAAATAGTTGAAACCATACAAAACAGAAGTATGCAAATAAAAGAAGAATATTAAATAGAGTCCCATCCAAGATCTTTGGACAGCTAAACTTTTATCCGATTTCCCTAAAAAACCCGAACTTAATTATTTACGAGACTCACACACTTCACTTTGTGCTAACTAATGCTTTCAAACTGATGCGCTTGCAGGATATATGGCACACATTGCATATTCTTCCCCAGCCATCAGCTTAATCACTCTTACGTTTGCTTTAACTGCAGCAGTAAAAGTAGAAGCAAGAGCAACAAAGACCTAACAAATGTGCTCGGGTGTTTGTCGGGTAAAACGGATTTATGCAACTGCGATTTGCATAAAGTGTATTTGCATACATACTTGTACATATGTATCTATACATACATTCAGTACATTCATTTGTTTGCATGCTCAGCAATCTATCTCGTTAATTGAAATTTCTTGTGATTCACGCATTAGCAATCCAATCTCGAAAAACTGCTTTTGATTATGAAATGTGTTCTATGGCCATTTCGCAAGCTTAGTTACTTATTCCATTTCACATTTTTCACTTAGTTGCTACTGTTTTACTCAGCTGTCAGGCATGGCCAAGTCGCAGTAACCGTAACTGAAATTGTTTGCAGCACTTGCTAACAATTGAAAATTGAATATTCTTCGCATTATTTTGCGTTTCTCTTTCGTTTTCTGTTGAGGTTTTTTTTTTTTATCAGATAGTATTCATGTTAGCACATTAGGCTGAGGGTGGGAGTTTTAACCAAAGCGGGTTTGTTATTTGCAACGTAATGACTGGCATCCAAAGTTTGTGCTGGTCACTTATCCACACAAAAAGTTTCTCGCTTTTACGCCTATTTTGCAAATGGTTTTCAATTGTATTCGAATTTTGTTAGAAGCTTTCGTGTTGGTAATCGAAATTAAGTAGATTACTCAGCATTTCCTTTCCATACTAAACTAGTTTATTTTCGGCAGCGATACGGGGAAACCAGAAGATTCACAGAATAGAGATATTTACATTTGATTTTTGTTGCACGTATAGATATCCTTTTCCAATTGCAGCCAAAGTTTGGGCCAAGTTGCAAATTTTGTTTGAAATACTCCACCATTAGGATTCCAATCGAAATGAATGGAATGGAATTATGGAAAATGATTGCTTCTCGTGTGATGACTACAAATTTATCAAGAATTATTCAGGGCCCGGTATTTAGATCGAACTAATACTATTAGCCGAGAGGAAGACACCACAAATTTTTACTAACTGGAAGTTAAAGTTTCAACTCCATGAAACATTTCAGTAAGCTAACCAGAAAATAGTTCAATTATACACTGACCAATAAGTAACATGCTTGTTTGTAATTTGAAATTATAAGTTTTGGTTTTTCCATTTTAACGATGGCAAATTTTTGAACAGAAAAAGTAATTTTTAAACAAACTTATGCTCGGTTTACCCAATCCGTTTTAAAATTTATCAGACTGTTAAAATTTAAAATGAAAATTTTCCCGAACATAATTGTATAATTCTAAATGTTAACAGGCTGACAAATTTAAAACTGACTGATGCAACCGGGCATTAAACAAATGTACATATGTTTGTTTCATCGATAACAGAAGGTGGTGTTGTCTAGAAATTTTCATCAAGTATTAGTTCAGCTCAATATTAAAATTTCAAAAAACGTCACTCTGTAACTAGCAAAAACAAATTGTACCAATCGCGTGATATGGCCTTCATTCAAAGTGAACATTTGAAAACACACTTACATGTTGTGAGCGATTGAGCATCCCTCAGTGTATACAGCTGAAGGGCAGATCCATGAAATCTGCCTTGCACACAACCGCCAAAGTCGTAGAGGAGTCTATTAAGGAGAAAGTTTTTATTGTTTGCGCCTTTCTTGACATCGAGGGGACTTTCAATAATATGGTACCTGGGGCGATAGTAAGTGCCCTGGCTAAGCTCGGAGTCGAGAACTGTCCCAGCGGAATGAGTCAAGGCCTCTGACCAGCGAAAAGTGAGCCGAGACAACCCGCAGAGAGACGTCCTTTCACCTTTTCTCCGGATAGTCGTGATAAACGGCTTCCTGAAGGAGCTGGAAGGAGAGTGTGCCGGGTTATTTCCTACGCGGATGATATGGCACCCATCGTCAGAGGAAAGTTCTTGGACACTCTGATCTAATGCAAGCGTAGGTATCTAAATGGTCACAAATTGGTCTGCTAGCTGCGGACTTGCTATAAATCCTGGAGGGATGGAGCTGGTACAAAGTCCCTTAATGCCAACGCAAACTTGATCTAGCAAAGAGTCACCATTGCTAACGACAATCAGCACACCGTCTCCTCTTGAACAGCCCGTTTTCACAGAATTCCGATCTTTATGGAAACATCATACAAATTTGGATCGAAGTTTTCACTAAGTTTATTATAGAAGTTGTTTGCAATCATTAAAAAGGTATTCACTCTATAATCAAGTTGCCTGAAAATATGTCGAAATTTTAATTATCCCACCGTAAAGTTATTCGAGCAGACTGGTGGAATAGTCGGTCGTGGAAAATCCGGCCGACCCACACTGTACGATTTCCAAAGGTCATTAAAGCCGTAGAGAAATGAATTTATCGAAATCCGCTGCGTTAGCAGAAAATCAAATGCCGGGAACAGAACGCCAAGTTAAAATCAAAAGTCTTGGTTCGTCAGTACGCAAAAATCAGTTACAGACATATTATGTTTACTACCGAGAACATTTTCACTGTGGAAGATTAATTCTTATCCTTATTCATAAAAAATAATATAGATTTATAGAGCTCTATAAAGTGAAATTTTCATACAAATTTTCGATTTATAAAGTGGTTAAAGTTGTCTTTATTTTTTATGAATTCGGGTGTAAGTGTATGCTCTGCCGTTTATAGGGTTCATTTCGAGTATAGTATACCACTAACTTTAGCCGTGTAAAAAGTTGTATGTAAATAAAAAAAAAAAACTGAAAAATATTTGCTTGTTTTTATTTTAATAGCCAAATACCTTGTATAGAAATATTTTCTAGCACTAGCAATCTCGCTCTAGCCTCCGCATTAAGCGAATTAAGTAAAATTCGGCAGAAATATTCAACAATTCCTCTTGAGGCACATTTCTTTGTGAGTTATGTTTTTTTTCAGCTCGAGTTAATTGTATATTATGCTGCACGTTTAACGGCACAACTTTCCTTGTTTACCCAAGTTCGCATTTTAGCTGGTTTAATGAGACTGTCTGTTGCAATTATGCCTGTATGTTTTGCTTCTAATTTTGCTTTTGTGTTGGTTGTTACTTTCGAAAGCATTTTATTAAGTACACAAGACTTACAATTTTAATTTTTGCTTACATTTAGCCTCATTAAGAATGAACATTTTATTCACAAATCCAAAACACTTCTCCTGCCTTACGTTTTGGGCAAATATGCTTGCAAACAGTTGGCGTAGGTAAATGGTAAAAGGTTGTGTGTTGTGTAGCCAAATGTTTCAGAGAAGCATACAACTGAAATTTCAAAGCAAAATGGGCCTGAAGGAAAATTTATGTAATTGTGATTTAGAATTATGCCAAAATAAAGAAAAAAGGTAAAATGAACAAAACTAAAGTTATTAAAATATTTGCGTACAAATATTTACGGTCCTTGATTAAAATAAAAATAAAAGTAAACCGTAATTCGAGGGATTACATTTTATTTAATGATATTGTCGTAGTTTGAGTTTCCCTATACATATAAATTGTAAACACACACACGCATTTGAGTTTTAAGCTCAAAATATATTAAATAATAAAAGTAATTGAAAAATAGTTCCGACTTTTCTCGTTAAGAGTACACTATTAAAATATTTATTAAATAAGTTGGTACAAGCATTTAAACTTGTGGTCAGCTGATTAAGACAAGTGACATTTTGACTAGTTTTGGCTATTTTTCACTTGTTTATTTAATCTTTATATATTTTTTTTATACAAGTTTAGCACTTCGCGTAACCAGCGCCACAAAAATTATGAAAATTAAACAAAATTTAACATCTGCACACAAAAATTGTATCTTTTTATTTACAATTTTTTAGAAAAATTTCAAGACGTTAGAAAATCGTGTTGATTTAAAAAATAAATTTTTTTACTGATGGCATTTTCTCCCATACAAACGAGATTGTCGAGCATATTTTATATGGAAAAAAATAATTAAAAATCAACGCGATTTTCTAGCGTCTTAAATTTGCACTTTAAGTTTTAAAATGAGCTACAAAACTGTATACCCAAAATTTTTCGAAACATTTTTAAATAAAATATGACAAATTTTTGGGTGCAGGTTTGTTGAATTTTCATAATTTTTTAAGAAATTTTAAATGTGGATTTATGTGACGCTGGTTAGGTAAAAAGCTATACTTTTATAAAAAATATAAACATTAAATAAACTAAATAAAAATATCCAAAACTAGTCAAAATGTCACTTGACTTAATCAGCTGACCACAAGGGTACTTGGCCTTTGACTTCATTGGCATAGCCCTGCCCTGTTAGCTTCATCTCTGTTACTTATTAGCACGCCCAGGCAAACTAAAGTTGATACCCATCCATGCGTTAACTTAATTTCGCCCACTTGAAAAATTAGCAAAGTATGAAAAACGTACAAATTATTTCAAAAACAAATAGAAAATAATTTGCATAATAAATTAAAACCACTAACTAAGGCAGCGTTAAGCACCAGCGTGTGGTTCATCAGCAGAGGCAGTGCAATATTTACTTGTTTATGATTTTAAAATAAGTGTTTATGTGTAAATATATGTTTGTGTTGCGCCGATTAAATCTAAAAGTTTCCACTCTACCATATTTTCGTTTTGTATTGTTTTTTGAAATAAAAAGATTTTTGGCTTTTGCATAACTTCGAATATATAGATATGTATGTACGTATAAAAATTTAATCACACATATGTATATGTATGCTTGTATGTTTATTATAAATTGATGTAGAATGCCTGATGAGCGCACGCGGTACTTGGGCGCCGCCTCTTTCGCTATATTTCATTACCTTCCCACCATTTACGCTTCAGAGCATTGCTGGTTGATGAATGAATGCGTGAGTGATTCATGGAGCCGGAGCTTTGCACAAATTTAAGTGACAACAATAACAAGAACTGCTAAGTTGTGCCACAAATCACGCATACGAGCAACTAAGTTTGCGTTTTTTCTCGATTTTTTTATTTATTTTTTATACATACTGTCTCAAATAGTTAGCAAGTGTAAAAAGCTTATACGCTAGCATTTTACACGCACTTTCAAGCATTTTAATTTTTTTTTTCTGATACCATTGCTTTGAAAATTTAAAACATGTTGTATACACAAAGTGAAAATGAAATAAGTGTTTTACAAATCACACGAACAATTTAGTATTCAATTCCGCGATAAATTTGCATTTAAATATAGCTCAAGGCAGAATAATAAATTGAATTGGCACTTATGTATACCTAGTGCAGAAAGTTGTGACGATCTCTGAACCAAGTTATTAAAAAAAAATTAAAGACAGCGAAAATTTGTTGTGGAGTTATTCCCTTTTATGCAAGTCTTATATTTATGAATATATCTATCGCCGTTTTTTAAGTAAGTTTTAAAACTTATCTGCACTTTAAACACAAATTTTGTTCTGAAAAAAAAAAAATATGTTTGCAGAGCAGATAAAGTTTAAAGGCTACTTGAGAAAACCGCACAGCATGTAGCTCTTTCACAACATAAATATTTAGTATTTAATAAATACACTTAGATTTTTGCCATTGACAGTCTTTCTTGTCCATTACAGTTAACGGAAATCAAACTTGGCCCATACAAGGTGGTCATAAATACGCACGTCTAATCGGGTTAGGTAAAAAATTATTATAGTTCCAAATTCTGTATTTTAATATTTTCTGTTGGTACTGAGCAACTGAGGCAGAATTGCAATTTTCATCTACATCGCCAAGTGAAAAGTGCCCTGATTGCCCATTAACCTGGCCCCGATTTCCAATATGACTGCATTATTGACTAAAGCGAGCTGCCGTATGTTACGCTTGGCCGTATGGATGTGGTTTGTCCATACTACATTGCGTCACAGCCTCATTCGGAGACACCAGAATTGTGCTGTGTACATAGGGTAAATGTCTAAATGCCCCCATGTACCAGACCCTTTGCGCGCCTTTACTTTACAGCGACTTAGCATAATCAATACTCTACTCTACGAATTCCGACAAACACAACTATTTGACATTCAAGGTAATTTCGAATCTTTTGTCTATATTGAATTTCTGTGGATCAGCTGGTCATTGTTGTTGCAAGCGAATGAAGAGCAAAAATTTCTAAAAATTTTCACAGAGTCTTTGAAGCAACACAAAGTTGGATGCACATTTTCAAATGTAGATATTGCATTATGATAACTAACTACAGTGGGGAAAACTCCTTCATCAAATTGAGAAAGGGTATAAAGATTTATGGCCTATTTCCACCAAAGGCTTTATTGCAGTTAAGAGCACAGATAATTCCAACATGGGGTTATCGGGGTTTTTTCTCTTAAGTTTTGCTTTTTTCCTTTCGTTTGCTTCTACCTAATAAGTGCAATTACCCTCTTTGAGTTGTAGTCTTCGTTTTTCAAACGGCATAAACTGCAGTTAAGGCTTGGTGGAAATCAACTATTAGAAGAGCAATGATTCAATAAAGGCTGATCAGTTTGTCTATGATGTCTGTAAAAGGCAATGGACTCAAAGGAATAGACTTTGAGAAAATGATTGACGATTTTTGAACTAGAGGGTACCTCTTCAATCGATGCTAAAAAGTCATCTTTCTGATGAGTGGAAAAACATTTGAATAAATCTAAAGTTTTTTATAATGTTTTTTGTAGGTTCTATTTCACTTCATGTTTAAGGTTTCGCTCAAAACCGAGAGTTTTTACTTGCACTTGCCCATGATAGATCAACCAAGCCTACAAAAACAATTATAAAAATTTATACCATATTGATCAGCATACAAACTAAATTTTTTTCAGCTATGTACTCCTGTTGCCTATTTCAGCCAAATAAATAGTCCTCTTTCAAGTCAAATAGGCTCGTTATCCCAATGTGCCCAGGGCCTCCAGTAGGTCAAAGATGGCCTTTATAATGAAATCTGTAAAAGCGTAAATTTTGAATTAACCCTAGAATGGTGACACTATTGAATTTGTACGTTATTGCTAACGTACGTACAATTAACATTGTAAATTTCTTCGCTTTAAAACTCGTTTACATGAATCACAGTGAATCGGTTAAAACATGCTTAAATAACGTAAAGATCGCTATTATAAGGGCCTGTAATTTTTCGACTTTCTGGGATCCCCATCGCTCACATCGCTTAAATTCATGTCATTCAGTCACATAGTGGTGTTGTCTAGAAATATCTATCGATAATGAGTTCAGCGCAGTAAAAATATTTTCAAACAACCAAACTTTGTAACTGTCAAAATGTATAAATCGTGTGATCCCATTTTTTCAAAAGGCAAGAGGTTGATCGAAGAACTGTCAAAGCGAAAAATCTGTATGCGGTACCTGAGCTGCTAGCTAGGTAAAAGCTGCTTATGTAAAGCATGCCCGTATATTTTACATTTAATTGCCCATATTATTAAATGTGCTATATGTTGATAATCGTATCTACAAAAATATATATTTAATAATACAAATATGAATTTAAAGATAACCGTTTTCTTTTTTTTTCTTTTTTCAGGTAATTACAACTGTTTGCTACAAATACAAAAAAGTGAGTCACAGTTTTTTTTAGAATTCACAATGAAAGCTCGCCCATCTGTACCATTTTCATATTTTTTCTATTTCCAAACAAAACTGTCTACATTTTGTAGAAAATAATAAATTGTATTAGTACAAAACGTACTGAAGTGCGAGTGACAATGACTTAAAAAGGGCTCGATCTTTACGGTAAAGCCTCGAACCTTAAACCAACTACTAACTAAATAAATGCCCAACGGCAGTACCGAAGTGTTCGGTGCTTTAATGTACTTGAATGAGTGGCAGATCCCGACCAAAGTATGCTGAAATTACTTTAATCAATTATGGCTTAGGATGCTACAGTACAAAACACAAATCTCAATGCGCCCTATCCGAACTTAAAAAATGTCAGATCTTTCGGACCGACACGAAACAATTGAAGACCCTCTATTCAGATGTAGTCATGCATGGCATCAAATGTATTCAGTAAAATTTTTGGGTGTATGAATTAGCCCCCACTGAAATAACCCCCACCGGGCAAAATGACTTAAGCCCCACCAATGTCTCAGTGAATCTTTCCCCACCAAAAATTACAGAATCCCCACGAAAAAAAAATGAATTAAACCCCACGAAAATGATTTTATCCCCACCAATCGAAATGAATTAAGCCCCACCAAACGTGGGGGTTCTTACATGACAGAATCCCCACTAAAAAAAATGAATTAATCCCCACGAAAATGACTTTAGCCCCACTTTCCGCCATTTTTAATTTCGTTGTAAAATTGGTGGGGCTTAAGTCATTTTGCCCGGTGGGGGTTAATTCAGTGGGGGCTAATTCATACACCCAAATTTTTTGGCAAATCACTAAGGTGCATTTGAAAGATTAAAATTTTCATCCATCATGTACTCCCGAAGTTCTAAAGATGATGTATTAGAAACTTGTTAATATATTTTTTTACTACAAACTTTTCGGGGTGGAGTTACGGTTTACAAAATTATTTGTCAAACGCTTTTGGTAAGTTATAAGCGTTGTGTAAATCAAATGTACTCTACATACATATACATACTTATCTAACAACGTATATTGAAAACTAAAAAAAAGTGAAATTTGAGTCAACATCCCTCAATATTTCTTTTATGCAATAAAAGTTTCCCAAATGCTTGAAATATTAGCAAAGAAATGCAAGAAGTCACTAAACTTTTTCGAAAGCACTGAGGAATTTACGGCGTATTCGTTTATATGTAAGTATACACATATAATTAATTGTATGTATGTATATAGCAATTTGCATTTTTGGAGAATCATAATACATATGTACATTAGACTGCACACCAAAAAAAGTTGCGGTTTTCCGCCGGAATTAAAAAAATGTATTATATTTTAAGACGTCCACCAAAATATTTCGGAAAATTTTTTTTAGCTTAAACCGTTTTGTCTTTTGAGGGGATTAAAGAAAAAAATCTTTAAAAAAGTATTTTATTTATAAAACAAACCCATTTTTGGAGGTATTTTCAAATCGGTCCAGCTCACGTAAATCTTAATTTAATTAATATAATAGATTTTATAATTCAATGGAAACACAGTCCCGATTTTTTTTTTATGGGGAGGATGCAGTTAATGTACATACCTATTTCAATACTAAGAAGATTTGAAAATTTTAAAGACCGCCACGCAACAAACAAGCAAAACTTATAATTTAAGAGCATTAAAAATTATTTCTTTGGAATTGACATCCAATAAAGAACTATGCATTTGCTTTCTACATATAACCGCAATCATCTTATAGGATTAAAAAAAAAAAAAAAGTTGATAAAAACCTCCGAAACTGACAGCAAACAAGGCAAACACTTTCAACACACTCACCGTGACGTGCATGCGAATAATTGTTAAAGTTCGAAACTTATGTATGTAGATATGCTTTTGCAGCGTTGTTGAGAAAAGTTTCCGATTGGAAAAACCACTTCTCACTACTTTCTGTGTAAAAAGTTTTTACAACAAATGGGGTGGAAAATGTAGAAAAGACTTACTGGTAAAGTTTGTTTTAAAGAATGCCAGAGAAATTACAAAATTTGAAGAGAAAGAGAGAAAAAAAAAGTTTATTTTTTTTTTATTCTCTTTTTGATTTTGATGCAGAAATATTGCTAGAGCATCGAAATGCATTTCGACATCCAAAAGACAATTTTGAAAATGTGTCGCTTACACTATTTTGGCGGTTAGGGCTCGCAATGTCATTTGACTAGCTATAGCTCATAAAATTATATAGCAAACGTTTTATTTTAAATTGTGTTATAAAAACTCTCTTTAAATAAAATTTAATATCAAATAAGACTTAAATTCTTTTGGTAATAAACTTAAAATTTTTGCCACAACATTAAAAGATAATAGGTAAAAAATTGGTCATTAAAATTAATTTTAATCATCATTTAATTTTAAATCATGCAAATTATTTTTCAACATTTTCAAGCAATTGCCACACATACGTGCGTTCGTATGTACAAATACACGTGCGCTTGGCCATGAATATACATATGCATATTGGAAATATCACTTTATACTACGAAATTAAATTACCACAAGCAATTCTAATTGCATTCGCACTGTGCATAAATTTTCAAAAAAAAAATCTGCAGATAAACTAATTTGCAGGCTGCATAAGCGCAATATAATCGCTGTATACGTATAAATAAGTATGTATTTGTGTGCACCTCTACGTACCTAAATATGTACATTTGTATCACAACACAAAAAATTTGGCTTCAAAATTAATTGTTTTGGAAATTATTCGCCTTTGAGTGTACATAGAGTGAGTGTAAATAGAGGGATTTTCAATGTACCATCAGTCAAATTCATCCAAATGATAGCAGCAATAATCTTCTTCTTCTTTTTTTCATTTGGCGCTGTATCCGCCTAAACGATTTTGGCCGATNCGTCAGCAACTGCACGCCCTTGTAGTAAATTGTTCCTGAGCGGTTTAGCTATTATTATCTTCAATATCAGATGAAAGTAATCATATGAAAGAGAGTCGCCCTATCCGTAGTTCCGTTCGGTAGGTTCGTTGAATATCAAATACTTATCGAAGGTGGCTTTGAAGCCGACAAATACATATGTAGGTGGTGAGTGCCCATCCTTTACTCGGTAGTCTTTTCGAAATATTTGTCGTATCGTGAATGTCTAGTCTATGGTGGATTTCCCAGGTCTAAAGCCACACTGATAAGGCCCAATCATTTCGTTGACGGTGGACAATACACTTGATAAGATCTTGTAACGTATGCTTAGTAGGCTGATCACGCAATATTTGGCGCGAACGGCGGAGTCACCTTTCTTGCGTTTAGGGCAGAACAGACTTAAATTCCAGTCATCGGCCATGCGTTCATTTACCATATTGATGCTC
>NW_016168313.1:4806-19549 GCF_001687245.7 Rhagoletis zephyria | reverse complement strand
GGCTGATGCTGGTGGAAAATAGTGATTTTTCTTCATTTTATAATATTTTATTCATTTTATTTTGCCCTAGAAACCAGTACATAGTGTATTAGAAGCTGAATTTCTTCAGTTAAGTGTAAAATGGTGGAAACTGACGATGCAGCGGAGCTTCTTTTCTTTGACACCTTTTCACATGAAGTGGACACGGTAAGCGGTGATTATTTGCATGTGTTTTTTTTCGTTTCGTTTTCACCATTTAATCTTCAACTGTTATTAACCATTCGTTTTTCCAGGACATCAATCTCGATCTTGTGCAGTTTCCAAAGCCAGTGTATATCACTCAAGTGCGCATAATACCATTGGGAGCACGCGTGCAAGCCGACTTTCCCGGCGGTGTGCGCCTCGGTGCCACCAATCCCTCAAAATTTGATATTGAATTTTTCGTCAATGATTTGGGCATGCCGGGTGCCTCCACATTTGAAAATTTAGGTCAATTAAAGTATAATCAAAACGATTGCATTCATCTAGAATGTACACAAGAGAAAATACCCACTGATGGTTTGGTATTACGTGGCTGGTATAGCACAATTACTTTGGCAGTGTATGGTATACTAACCAATTCGATGACTGAACCAATTGCAAGCCCACCACCGCTACCTTGCGAACCAGCTGGTCCTGAAGAGATTTGCAATTTAAGTGGCAGTAGTGAAACGCGTGAACCAAGCTTGCTGGAGGAGACAAGCAAAGACGAATGGAAGGAACCTTTACCGAGTGAGGTGCCATCTGTACATAAAGCGAATCTTAGCGATTTTGAGCGGGATGAGTTGGAGTATGCCGGTGGGCGGAATGACCACTACCAACAATCCGGAGATGAACGTGAACGTGGCATGCGAAAGACTTCGCATTCTTCGGAGCGCTCATTACCTTCGCGTAATCGCACGCACTCGGAGAGTAATGAAAGAGAATATTTGCGGTAGGTTAGAGAATAGTCAACATTATTTTGAGATATCAAATCAATGGACGGGAAACTAAACCCACATAACCTAAGGTTATTTCTACAAGATTGCTCGTGAACTTCCAAAAAAGGAGGAGGTTATCAGTTCGTCGGAATATTTTTTATATATTTTGCATCCGAAAAATAGTGTCTCAGAGGTGGTCCCAAACTTAGATCATGAAATATAAGTCGGTTTTGTTGTTTGCTTAAATATTGTTATTCCTCTTTCGCTTCATGGTTATATCATATTAACTATTTTTTCTTATTTCGTGAACATATCGCACACCTATATCTAAAGTGAGCTAATTCAGATTCAACGCAATCAATACAAAAACGGGTATAACTTAGTTAGTGTATATAATCATAAAGAAAATATTTGGATTAATTGGGGTTAAGTCCTATGCCTTAATTTATGGAAAAATTAGTCTTAATTAATTTTTTTTTCGAGTTGACCGCTGTTTAGATTTAGGTGTGAGATATGTACGTATGTAAGTACTCGCGTACTTATTTTCATTTATTTAAAACTTTTCCCATTTTATCTGTCTTTGTTATAAACTGCACACTGTGTTTAATGTACATATCGCGCACGACCTTCAAAGGTGATACAACTCAAAATTACCTACACGTTTGTCAGATAATGCGAAAAACTATTTCTGAGCACATGATAATCTTGAGGGCAAGGAAGACTTTACTTTAGGGTTTTTAACAAACTATAACAAAAATTTGCTACAGCTTTTGCTGAAAGGTAAATAAAAGCTCTGTGCATGATTCAATTATTATTATTATTATTGAATCATGAGCTCTGTGTACATTTTTAACGCATAATTTCAAAAATGTCAAATTTTTAATTATGCCCCTTTGAAGATCATGTTGGAGATATCATTTTCACGAACACGCTGTAGTTCAGATTTGTTAAACGGTTGTTAAGTAGTACCGTACTAACGGTACACTGCATCCTTGCAAGAGCACACATTTTTCTTGTTAACGTACATGTTTACTGACAACCCGATTATTGATTTGAAAATTTGCTTTTACTCGATTGGTCTTGCGACCTTACCATCTTGGAGAAATTTCTAGAATAAACTTTTTTACTAAAACCTAATTAAAATTCACATTACTATTTTTCGATTTTTAGCTCACGTGGTGAACGTGATCGTGAAAAAATATCGCGGGACTGGTCACGCAGCCCTGATTACTCGCATCGTTCGCGTCGCAAACGCTCGGAGCGTTCACGTTCAGACGCCGAGGAGTCACATAAATGGCCGCCGCGCACGCCACCTGTATCGATCGACTCGCCAACACGTCCTCGGTCTCCTGACAATATGGAGTATTCGGAAGACGATGTGCATTATAAACTTAAAAAGCGTAGTTACATGCGTTCCGATGAGTCTTTGACTAACGGTGCGCCGGATACACAAACTATAGACGATGACGAAACCCCCGGCACGCCTGGTGAACAATATGAACCCATACTCAGCGATGATGAAATTATTGGCGATGACGATTCCAATGCTGCAATTGAACAAACCTTGGGCAACGAGCTCGAAGCAGACATGGTAGCGGCAGCTGCTGCGGCTGGTCCCGCCATAATCGAATTCGATCCATTTACTATGCCAATTTGTCGTTATAATAGCGAAATGCAAGCATTGTATCGTAAGGACCTGGAAACGTTGGCAGCTATTATGCGAAAATATGAACTGCAAACGAAATGTACCAGCCTAGNGTTCACAGCTCTCTTCAAACTGTACAAAGAAAACTATATGGCGGTATCGATCAAGCTTATGCTGCTCAAGGCAGTTTACGCCTTGCTAGATACCAAGGAAGGCATACGTTACTTCCTTGTAGGCGGCGAAACAAACGGCTATCAGTTGCTGCTGAATATTTTGCAGCAGTCACATTTGACTCGCACCAAATTCGCATTGCAATCGATTGTAAAGAAGTTGCACTTGAACGAGGCGCTGGAATGTGTGCGGGAAAGCTGCAGCAAATTATTCGTACTGACAATTATACTCCTGGCACAGCGCCTGAACAGTATGCTGCCATCGAGCAATCTATCGAGCAAATTATGGATGCTTTAGTGGACAATTCGTTGTCCTATCAGCAACCGAAACGATTTCTACCAGTCTCAAAGAAGTTCGAAATTGCTGTGGATACCGCAGCACAACGCGGCTTCGCCAATGCACTACAGTCCTACTTTGTGCAACATACGCTAGGTGAATCCCTGCTTCTGCTGCTGATCAATGCCAATGAGGTGCCATCGTCGTTGCTATTGCGTGTCCTAGATTTGTTACAAACTTTGTTGCAGACGCATGTGGGTGTGGATTATTTTGTAGATGATTGTTTTGAAACGACGCAGTTGTTGGTAGCTGCACTGCTTGGCATGAGGAAGTGCCCGAAGATGTGACGCCTACAGAGGAACAGGACTACAAAGTGAGTGCAAGTGAATTGCTAAAAATTTGGAAATTAAGTAAATTTTTGAGGACTTTAAAAGCGTTAGAGACACCATTTAAAACTCCTTTGCAATATTAAAAGATTTTTTTTCTTATAGTGAATGTGAAAGTTGCTGACGATACGTCCGCCAACCCAAAATAGAAGCTGAGAGTTTAGAAAATGTGTTAAGAAGACTGAAAGCGAAACCACAGCCGACACTACCATAGAGCTAGCCGAAAGCTAAAGAATCAAAAGAGGATGAAAAAGAGTTGCAGAACTCTGAACACTCAAAGGAATCCACACCAGCAAGCACTGAAGCAAAAGCACACCGCTTCGGAAACCCTTACTGGATCGCCTACAGCAACTCGGCTCTGAGCTGGCGCACAAAGTGCAGACACGCTACCATTTGGATGCTATTATGCATCTGACACGCGCCGAAAACTATGACATCATCCGGCTTGCTACACATTTGCACGCACTGTACTCACAGACCTGTAACACGCCTGGACGACAACATACGGTCGAAGTGATAGGCATGAACAACAATATGCAGTTCTTAATGGATCTCATACAGAAGGAACAGCATTTACAAGCGCAACGACAAGTCGCCTCACCGGGTGCCAAATAAAAAGTCCTGTGCTTAGTTATGCTGTGGACATGGTGGATTGCTGCGTGCGCCACTGCGAGCAGTTGGACTATCTGATTGAGCACGGCGCCAGCATACTCGAATTGGCAAAGAATCATGAAAATTTTGAGCCTTCAGTATCGGCTGTGTTGCAAGAGATGTTTGTTACTTGAAACCTTTGGAATCCTTAAATATTTTCGCATACGACAACATTACACCACTAGTTGAGGTAATAACGCGTTCGCTGGAGTATATAACCACCTTTCCTGGCGATTTGATTATGGGTTTGCGTATCTTGCGTCACCTAGCCATTGGCCCCACCTGCAAAGCATTCCGCAGTTCCAATACAGAGCAGCTGAAATATAGATTTGTGACGCTGCAGTTCTATGCGCTGATGGTGTGCAAACTATTGTGCAAATACTTGAAAAATTATGTTCATATTTTGAACAACCGGGCCTACACACACCCGCTCTGGTGACTCTGCAGGGCCTTCATTGCTGTCAGATAATATTACCAGCTTTGCAAGTGCTGCGCGCTATGCTTTCTTATGCATACAATGTCGAGATGTGGAATTTAAGGACTTGACTGCCATCGATCATCTAATGAAAGCATATTTCCTGTTGCATTATTTTCCGTCTTCCAGTCATGCGGCGCATGAAATAGCACAAGCCAAGCAGGAAATCATACAGATATTGCTGGCATATACGCAGCCCAACGAACAGGACGAGGAATCGCTGCATAAATCATTGTGGACGCAAATGATTAGAGAAATATTAAAGAACATTGACGGCCGGCACATTCATACCAGGTAAATATCACAATTTGCTCACAATTTGATACATTTAACTCATTCACTTTATCTCTTGCAGGCTTGCATGTGCTCGCCGAATTGCTGCCGCTACCATTACCCATACCATTGCCCGCCGATGCGCAGCTACCCGAAACTCAAACTCAGCGCTTGATTACCGAGCGGAAGCTTTGGTCAGCACATTTGCATCCGCAGAGCGCACAAATCGCCAAACTTATTGAAACCATTGCACCTTCCACTTTTCCGCCTCTGGTGGATCTAATGACAAAAGTGTGCCTACAACTTGCTGACTTGGCTCCCAACATGACGTACTTATTTCAAAAACTCTTAGCGATTTATTGTGCGCCGAATGGCAGTCAGCTTCTGCCACGCCCAGTGCACAATTAGCGCGCTTGTTGAACTTCTTCGCGCGTCTAACGCCTTTCGCCGCTTTGAAGATTTCCGCGATGTCCATACTCAGCGGGAAGTTGTGGGAACTTTCCAATGGTGCTCTGTTATGCTGGGCCTGCGTCAGAGGTTGTGCAAAATGCCAATTGGCCATACAGCATATTTTAAAGAATTTTATAGACGCGGGAATATCGTTCGTTTCACCAAAATCAACAGCAACGCCAGAATTGAATTTGGCCGCTGCATTGCCGGCGAAGGAGTTGTTGCCGCGCATTGTTGAAGCTATACTAACAAACCTGTTCAATAGTGATGCCAGCAGGAGATGTGCGAGTTGGCGTTGAATAACTTGAATCTTTTAACAGAACTTGAGTATGTATATGTATTTGAGAATCTGTATTATTTATTTACCCTTTTTCATTGTATTATCTCTCCAGCATAACGCTTTTCATTTGACGCAGCAGCTCAAACAAAGACGCGCTGAATTCCAACAATGGCTCGAAAAGTTCCTTAATTACGCTGAATCAGAGCGGGCGCGCTTACCCTCCATTGAGTTTCTTATAGCTTTTCTACACTCGCTGACGCATATTGCTGAATACTTGCAGCAACAGCAAGCTATACCCATACGCACCATTAAATGGAGTGCCTGCAGCTATCTAACTTGCTAGGTTTTCAAAAGAACGCGAAGCCCCATCTAATTCAACGCTTGAGTGCCGCGCACACAAAATGTAAGGAAAAAGCGCCCACACAAATTAAGGTAGAGGATGACAGCACTTCCGCTAATAAATGTTGCCTGATGTTACCACACTGTTGGAATCCATTGATAGCGCTGCGTCAGCGAAAATGATGAAGAAGCTGCGAATGTTGCGGAACCAACACTTCCGCAAAGTGAGGGCATTGTCATGCAATTTGTTGCACGCCCCATTTTCGTTGAATTTGACGATTCAGCGGATGAAACGCAGCTGCAGGCGCGCTACTGGTTGCAAGCTGCCTGTGTAGACTACGATGAGTGCAAGTACGAACGCGTCGCTTGCGATTTAACCGAGTTGGCTGCAGAATGCTTGTCCCCCGAGACGAATCTCACATCAGATTGCAAGCGCGTTCTACATTTGTCTGCTTCACCGCAATCGAATCGCGAGCGCACGCCCACAGCGCCATGCTTCCGCACGCGCCGTGTTGAGGTGGAGCCGAGCACTGGACGACCAGAAAAGAAAATCTATATCACGCCCGTGCGCGGTCGTGGTTTTGCGCGCGCGCCCCCGTCACGCGGTGATCTCTTCCGCTCACGTCCACCGAATACATCGCGTCCGCCATCATTGCATGTGGATGATTTTCTTGCATTAGAGACTTGCGGCGCGCAACCTACTGGCCCAACGGGCTACAATAAAATACCTCCTATTATGCGTGGTTCACGTGTAGGGCGCAATCGTGGTACACGTATTTCGACGGCAGCGGCATTTCGGTATGTTATTGGGTGCTATCAGTAAAAAATAAGTGTTTAATGCATTCTTTCTCTTTCTAGCAAATCCAAAGTTATGCGCACGTCTTCGCCCTCAACTTGGGCAGACGGTGGGTCGCCGCATTATCGCAGCGCCACCACCGAACCACACTTTGGCGAAACGCATTACTCGGGCAATTCGCATTTCGGTGGACGCTCACGTGGTCGTGGCGGCCGCCCGCGACCCTATCTACGCTAGGATTTAAGTAAAACTAAACAAAATGAACATAATTTAAGTTAACTTAACTTTTTTATTAAAAATATAAAAGTACATTTAAACACACATAAGTAAACGTGAATCTCTGTGTACATATATACTATTTACAAAAATTTACAACTAAATTCAGTGCGCTCATTATTCCGTAATTACAGTTGTAAGTCGCACGTCATGTGGATCTAGCGGCAAAGTACTTTCGTCTACGATTTGTTCACGGAATGCCAAAGCCATTAGTACTGGTTTCTTCTCAGGGTAAATATTAAAATGCCGGTGCAAAAAGCTGTCATAGTAGCCCATGCCGTGACCCATACGACCGCCACTTAGCGTAAAGGCAACACCGGGCATCAAGAACAGATCAATGCCGCGACCTGCAAAGGTACAAGATTTACTATATTAGTGCAAAGCATAGTCGTCAAGAAACTCAATCCGCCCTTCTTACCATTTGTTAGCGAATTCTCACGTCCCTCCTTTGCACTAGGTTGCTTTATATTCCATTTGGTTAGTGGCAGCGCCTCGTAGTCCGCCCAATCTTTGACGCGCACCATTTCCATAAGCTTGCCGCTGTACGTGGGCACAAAAACATTTTTCTGCTGATTGAAGAGCTCACGTAGCAAAGGTAGCGTATCTACTTCACTGCCAGTGCTTAGATATATGCTAACATCTTTCGCTTGACGGAAGGCCTCAGAGGCGATCACCTGCAAGAAATTGAGAATGAAAATATTGCAAGAAATTTAACAAATCTCAACTGACCTTTTCGTAAATGGCCCTCGATTGTCGAGCTATTGACTCGGCGCTTATAGATGGTATGACCTCGGTCTTCATGCGTTGCCGCAAAACTTTCTTCAATGGGTTCCGAACGGTTGTGGCCATTTTTCTTAGATTATGATTGTTAAATAAAATACAGCCTATATTAAGCACGCTCCGCACCTTGCTGTGATCGAACCGCTACTGTATACTGTGCTTTACTTTTGAATTTTTGCATGAATTGCCCTCTTTGTCACGCCTTATCAACAATTACCTACTCCAACTAGTGCCGCATTAGTTATCTGCTGCTTGAGCATGGAATTAAAATCAAGCATCCACTTGGGTGCCAGGGGTTATCAATGACACTAGGGCAATCTGCAGCAGTTTTGTTGTTTTTGTGAAAGCCAGTGTTTGTCGTCTAAATGTTTATCATGTGATTAGCTTGCATTGCCGATTTGCTCCGGGCCTATAATTTATTGTTTACAAGGCTCATCAACAAATACTATGCATATTTTTAGTTACTTAAAATCAAATTATCAAACGTTCCAGCCCACTTGCTATCTGCGATTTTTTTGTTTACCCTCCAAAATTAGGAGTGTCGAATTAACATCGATGAGTACAGAATATCGATTTTTGCATCGAGAATTTTCTAATCGATGCAGGATTTTAAATATCAGAGAATGAATATTATGGAATAAATTTTGTAAAATAGCCGTTGCGCCGTTTGCCTTCGTAAATTCTTGGCAACTTTGTTTTCAATAGAGGAAATGTTAGTTTAACAGATTTCTCTGTGTCGCACCTGTACCGATATACGTACCCTTAGAATTATCGATATTAGTTGATCGAATATCTACATGAAATTGGGCATCCATAATTTCATCTGATAACAAATGCCTTGTACACAATTCTTATCAGTCCATTGACGTGCCCAGGGCCTTCGTGGGGGAGGAGTTAAGGGGTGAATCCTCCCCGGGCCCGGACTTAGTAAGTGCCTGAAATATCAGAACCATAACTTGTTATTGTTTTTTAGAAGCTTTTATTTAACTTGCTCGGTATGTATGTATGTATGTACGTTTGTTACGCACAGATCTTGCAATCAATTTTTGACCAACTTCCCGATGACCTAGAGACCTGAAACTTCACAGTTGGCTCAGCACTCGATGACAATGCAATACGAAAGATGAGTTAATCCGATAGGTGGTGCAGGAGTCGAGATATTTGAAAAATATGTATTTATAGTCCGATTTGGTTTATATTAAGAAAGCTTGCTTTAAAAATATTTGTTTTTACAATTAACTTATTTACAATGCAATTGCTCCTTCGTTATAGGCTTTTATTATCAAAATATTCCAATTATTAGAATAAACAATTTATCATAAATTATTTTTGTATAGGGCAGTGATTCTGCAGTCTGTGTCCGATTTTTCTCTCGACGGCCCGCGCGAGTGATTCTTTCGAAATACCCAGTCAACAGTAGCAGAAAGCAGAGTTTCGTCTAATATGTAAAAAATGTTCCAATGTCATCTGGGTAAATTTTTTATTTCGAGTAAAACTTTGTTTCGAATTAGTAACTTTTCCTATTCCTTTATTGAATAAGAGTCTTTTCACTTTCAAAACTAAACATTTTTGTACAACTAGGTGGTCAAAACAAATTTTTAAACTTCACATTTACGTAGCCGTAAAATATTCTGATTTCAAATTGAGGGCAATGCACCGATTGACAACAATCCAAACGTATTTTTTTTTTCTTCTCTGCCATCATTTCACTGTTTCGCCGGTTGCGCTGCTAAATTTGCATTCTTTGTTGCATCGCCGCTTTTTGTTTTCAAATTCTTCAACTGCTCCTTTTGCTAAATGATTATAAAAGCGAAAGTGCGAAAAAGGTATTTATATTTCAAGTAATATCTAAGTATGTACCTGTTTGTAGAAGAATTCCTCCTCGCGCGCTGCCTCCATTTTGCCAAACGAGCCGCCCGCCTCACGTATGGAGCCGCCACCGCCGCCTCCCTTGCCAGCGCCACTACCCAATTCACCGACTTGCGACATTTTGCGACAACTAAATTAATGAATTTTACTATTCTCTAGTTTCCCACTGCTCACAATCTAATTACGTAAGTTTTTTGTAAAACAGAAACTTACTGTTGTTTCAACGCTTGTACGCCAACGATTGAGCGGCGTGTTAGCATTTTTATGCTTTTTATTTTGCTGGCGCGCAGTAAATTTCTCTGGATTTCACAATTATTTGCTTATAGTTTTGTACTCAATTGTTTAAAAATACTTTCGTACACTAATCGAGCGTATTTTCGTAATTCGATTTCCGTTGTTTGTCTGCACGTTACAAGCTAATGATGCTGAATGATGAAATAGCGAAATACAGCAGCTGTTTTCGGCTTAGCTTGCGCCTAAATGTATGCTAGAAGAAACCATTAGTAAAGAAGTGTACGGTAAAAGGAAACTGAAAAAGTTATTCCGGAAATCAATTTTTAAATGACAGTGGTAACTCGACTGTTGCACCGGTTTCGGTTCGAGGTCGCTATATCATTATCATCGTTACAGCGACTTAAAAGGAAATCAATCAGCCTCATTGCGTTAATTGTAAATTAGGCTAAATTGTGCGACTCGACAACATTAGCATTGTTTACTGTCGTGGTAAAATAAGTAAACAACGAAAAACGTCGAAAACTATGCAGTGCTGCCAAGTTTTTCCATTTTAATACACTAGGCGAGGGGAAATTTTCCAGGTAAGTGGTACCCAAGCAGAACAGAAAGATCCTCAACTCGTGTCTACGTATCTAATGGAACCATCAGGCCTCTTAAACGAACCCAGCTTTGTAGTTAAGTCCCTTTTAATAAATTTTACCAACCTAGCCGTTTGACACACGTTATCAATACCACTGCAGTACTCTTTGAAGGAAGCGCTTTTCGTAGTGCGAATTAGTTTCTTGTACTCTCTTTGCGTACAGCGAAAGTGTTCCCAGTCCATCTCACTGTTAGTTCTGAGGGCCCGGTTTAGGAGATTTCTCAAATCACCCCGCGTATGACGCTCCTTGTTCCTCAAAGGGTAGGATGAGGCGCACAAGCCTTATTAAAACTGGCATATAGGACAACCGTTCAATTAACCACCGCCCCATCAGTAGCTTGAGCGGAACGTATCCTAGATGACGCGGCAGTCGAGCGCTGGAACTCGTTCTTAAAACACAGCCAATCTGCCCTTTTCAAATTTCGTATTGGGGGAGAGGTCACTGCGCAGTTTTCGGATGATCACTACTCAGCTACATACCTGCTCTCTGCTTTCTTATCTTCACCACCGACGGAAATTGTCAGAACAAAGGACTAGAAATTTGTTAAAATTCGCTTAAAAGTGCGTATGAGTAAAATTCCGGCCTACACTTTCATATCACACGTTCACCCTGCATTTGTTCCATTCTCAAATTGACATGTTCATCTGTTCGGAAATGATATCCGATTTTTCCTCTTTTTTGTGCCGGGCACTTTGCCGCGATTTTAAACCGATATATCTAGCAGAGTGACCACCAAAGAGGCCTTTAACATCGCACGCGTTCATATAAAATCTATCGAAAGCTGTAGAGAGCTTTTCCGCCAGATATATGTATATATGTATGTACATATCTTATGTGAAAAATTCAGATCCTTTACCACTACGTCTTTTTAAATAGCTCTTTCAAAATCAGAATTTTTTCTTTTAAATAAAACAAACTTTAACCGCTCAAATATACATACATATGTATTTTTTATTTAATTCTTAAAGAAAAAAACTTAAAAAATATATATATGTTAATTAATAAATCAATCATGGGTCACAGCAGGCCTAAATTCTGCTCTGTAGTTTCTGAGCATTTTACACTGCTAATTTATTTTCGAACCAAAATTTATATGCACAAAAGTGTGTATAACAACAACAGTGAGTAGTTATCGCGCCTCTACCGTTTTTTTTCGTTTACATAAATATTCTTGTGTTTTTCGTACAACTCTGCAGTTGGTCTTTTTTAAATTTCCCCCATTTTCAGATATGTACCACTGTCCGGAAACGAAACGTATATGTAATATTCAAAACGAAAAAAATTTAAAAAAATCCAACGTGCATATAAACTTATTTTTACCAAAATATACGTACTTAATTTTGTCTTTTCGTTTCAATAAAAAAAAGGAATTTTGAGAAAAAATTTCAACTAAACATTGGGGCATTGGGCATTTGGGGTAACGATTCCATACCATTGGCTAATTCAGCATCGGCACGTTGACGCTTCTTGGCTGCGAGTTCATCACGCAACTTCTGTTCGAGTTGTGCGCGCATTTTGGTTTCCAATCTGCGCAAGTTCATCGTTTCCTGTCGAACAGACGAAAAAAAATGCCATTTTTGTGAGTATGCTGCTACATTTGTCAAAAAGCATTTTTTTCTTTTCCCATTACTGCACTTACTTCGGCTAGAAAGAATAGCTCCTCCATGCAATTTTTTTGTTTATTCATTAAACCCTGCTGCCGATGAGCCTCCATCTCTGTGTCGCGTTCCAATTGATTGACTTGTGCTATCGCAACGTTTATGTCTGTCGTGTCATACCCAGAGCCGCGCAGCGTCTGTTCACGCATCTTCAACATCAACTTGAGGTCGTTCAGCTTGAAATAGCTTTCCTCCTTGAAGCCGCCTTGTAATTTCTCCAGTCCACCACCGGGTATATACGGGCTGTATTCATTGCCGAAACACCGATTTGCGCAAAAGCTGGAAGAAACGAATTTTAGCAAAATCAGATTATTCTAAGTAAAATGCGTAAATGCATTTTCGTTGCGCATCCAACGTACCCCAAAAAATTTTCAGGTGCGCCTAAAAGGTGACGTCGAAAGATCCTTGCCAACATATTTCTTAAAAAAATATATATATTTTTTTTTGTACTAATTTGTTGGATTTCCAAAAACGTTTGTATAGATTTGAACTGACATAAGGTACCAGGGTTACTGAATGTTGCTAAGATTTGTATATTTTCCATTGACTTGGTTCACAGTAAAGATTTTACGGTAGTAAGATCATAGCGAATTAGTTGATTGATGGTCCAATTAGTGGTGGCGTAGCCATAACTTAACCGTAGGTTTTTCGCCATAACCATAAGCAGGTTTGAAGCTTTTGACAAAGTTATGGTTATAGCACCACTAATTGGACCCTAAATCATTTCGATTGATAGCAGAAGGCGCTAGTTTCCTTTGATCCTTGAAATACTATCAATACCGAAATGGGTTTTTGTTTATTTGAACGAAACTTCTTAATCTATTTCGGAGATGTTGGTGATACGTGGACAGAAATTGAACGGCTGCGTTGAACGCCGCTTGGGAGGGAAAGATAAAAGATAAATACAAAAATAATAAAAGCGACATGGATAAATAAAAATGTGAAGGAAAAAGCGCTGTCAAAAGAGGAAGAAGATGAAGATAAAGATAAAGATGTAAATAAAGATTAAGATAAAGATACAGATAATGATAAATATAAGGATAAGGATAAGGATTAGGATAAGGATAAGGATAAGGATAAGGATAAGGATAAGGATAAGGATAAGGATAAGGATAAGGATAAGGATAAGGATAAGGATAAGGATAAGGATAAGGATAAGGATAAGGATAAGGATAAGGATAAGGATAAGGATAAGGATAAGGATAAGGATAAGGATAAGGATAAGGATAAGGATAAGGATAAGGATAAGGATAAGGATAAGGATAAGGATAAGGATAAGGATAAGGATAAGGATAAGGATAAGGATAAGGATAAGGATAAGGATAAGGATAAGGATAAGGATAAGGATAAGGATAAGGATAAGGATAAGGATGAGGATGAGGATAATGATAAGGATAAGATTGAAGATACGGATAAGGAAATAAGTATGAAGATAAGGATTGGCAGTTCCCTTACAGGGGGGGTCGAGTTTAAAAACAGCGGGTTACTATGGCGTAAAGTGACCTTCAGCGCCGGTTTTATGTATCGGAATGACTAGGGTTTTAGGCGATCAATAGCTTAAACAATCGCGGTAGCAACCCTCAGTTTCAGCTAACGTCATGTTGTTGAAGTGTTTTCTGAGAATTCGTGAGTGTCCGTTCCTATAATCGAACTCTTCTTAAGTAGCTCCGAAAAATACTGACTCGTGAATACGTATATTTTAAATACTGGACACATGTTCCGCGACTATCAACACGTCTGCAATGTAGTTTGATAAGTTTTTAACAAGTTCTTTGCCGAGCTAACTACTACATATCTGTACATAGGTCTAAGTCTATTAGCGAATTTCGAATACATATTTTCCCAGTCTAGCATCGCAGACACAAGGCGCGGCCGTATTTTTCGTATCCAGATTTTGTCTAAGTACTAGAATACACTCGGAATAAAAATAATGAAAGCCGCTCATCAACGTAAACAAATTATTAGTCTGTTGAGAATTACTGAAATGTAACAGAAGCGAAATATGTAAACCCCGCTATCCAACTACCATTTCCTAAACTGCACTTATTAGGTTTCTACAGCAAAGTCATCCTCACTTCTAGAGTTAAGTTAATCGCGCAATCCTTTTTATTTCATAGAAGTTCTTCCATTGTCGTCGATAACGACAGTCAACATTTAAAATTTTTTTGTTTTATAAACTTGCATTGGATTTGTCAAAAAAATTATCCCATAATTTAGCTTTGAAAGCATAGAAATTCCAAGCTCTACTGCAAATGTTTCTCACCAAAATGGTCAGCGGTTTTATTTGCTCAAAAAATTCAAAGTAACCGAAAAAGTAGTTGCGTAGTTAGTCCCTAATGAAATTGATAAGACTGTAACGCAGCCAAATTTTTTTGCTATTTTCTTTTGCAGCAAACACGCAAGTAGTTCAAATCGACAGCAACCACATCAGGCACAACAAGCGAAATCACCAAAGCCGAATAAGAAATCGGATAAGTGTAAGCGTTCACTCTCGAAAACTGATTCGAAAAAATCTATTTCGGAGTTGCTGAAGACACCAGGGAAAGACTCATCGGATAGGCCGAGCAATAGCACCAGCAGCCATAATTACAGCAGCAGTAGCAAC
>NW_016168313.1:0-2193 GCF_001687245.7 Rhagoletis zephyria | reverse complement strand
AGCAAAAAGAGCTACTAGGAATGTTGCCGTGTGTGGGCAAAAGCAGCGTAGGAGGCGCCGTCGCCAAAGCCAACGTTATCCATACTTTTATATTCAACGTATAAATTCAATAATAGTCAATTTTTCCGTCTGTGGCTTCTCTGCCGTTTTTGCCAGCGCCATTCAGTCAGTCAGTGTATTACAATAAATATTTGTGTTTCAGTGAGAACGACTAAGTGCGCAGCGAGTTGCCAGCTTTGTTGATAAAATATTAAAATAATGAGAATGAAAATGCTTTGAAAAGTTTGTGTTATTTTGCGAGGAAAATAAATATATATATGTATGTATGCGTGAGTGCGTCTACAGTCTGGAAAATTTCAAATTGATGGCCAAATGCAATGCTGAGTGAACTAATGCAGTGAAAATGCCGGTGCAAGCTTGCACCAGACAGAAAGAAACAAGTCGGCTGCATTTTTGGTGTTGCTGTTGTTGTTGTTGTTGAGAATGAAAATCGGTTAACTTCACCGCTCGCCGGCGCACTATTTAGAAGTGTGTGCATACTTTTCTTCTGCATGCAGGCAATCAAATGCCAACGACTTTCCCGCTCGCAACCCCGCGCTGCTCCACACCGCCCACAAAAGTCAAATAGTCACAAAGTATACCAGTGCCAGTCGATCGTTCTCTTGGTCGGCTGGCTGTCAATACTCTAGCAAAGTGTCAAGTGTTGCCGCCTCAAAATGGCTGCATTCAAAGTGCTGATCGAAGTTAAATTTTGCAACGAAGCAAAAATAAATGTTTAATTAATAAATAATTATTTTCAATTGTTCAATGCGTCTGTCGTTACGTACGTTATTTCTTTTTATGCTTTACTTTTTGCAGCTTTTTTTCGTTCGTTTATGCATTTCGCTATACTGCTCAGCTGGGAGACTGAAGTGCGTGCGCGAGTGAGTGACTCCACTAGCTCCCCAAAGAGACAGACTGTGTATGGCATACCCAAACAAGCCATATCTAAATAGATACATACAAATGTACATACGAGTACAGAGTTTGAGAGCATAATATGCGTATACCGCGTCGCGTCGCATACCGTTGCGTCCCACTCCCTATGTCTGTTACATATACATATATTTTTCAAAATTTTTTTACCTTTGTTTTAAGTCGCGTTTATGTGCATAGCATTGTAAAGATTTCGTCTCAGTTGATATCAACGTCGTTCGGTCGGTTCATCGTAAGCACCTTTGCTGCCTTGGCACTCTATGCAGTTTACGCTGCAGGCGCCGCCAACCCCCAACCTCTGCCTTCCCTGGCTCAGCTCTGTAGTCGCAAGCAAGTTTTGCGCCTATGTAACCATTACAGCGGAGAAGAACGGCGCGTTGGAGGCCACTGTATCATTTTTCAGCGTACTCATCATCATCTTCAACATCTTCGATTTGTTGTGTTCATTTTTATTTCTAGCAATCTATGTATATTAGGATGATCCTTAAATGTGGGAAGCAAATTTTAATTTTTTATTTTTAACTTACATTTATTTATCAAAAATACATTTTTGTAGGCGGTTAGGCGGTTAGGCACGTCTTAACCAGGTGCAGGGTGCAAAGTCCAGATTCCTCTATGAAGAAGGAAAAAATTAAAATTAACTTTTTTTCATCTAATAGCTTAGTATCCAGCTCTTAAGAAAAGCAAAAACTCCATATAAAATGACGTACANTACGCTTTCTACTACGGTTTTCTAAAGTTTTTTGTGAAAAAAGAGCACAAGGCAACCCAGGTTTGCAACAGAAATATATGCCCGTTCCATTATTTCTTGAGGAAAGAGTGAGGCAACAGGCTGTGAGGTATAAAAAATGTCAAAATTCCTTGGACACACACGCGAAATAATGGCAATTTTTTCTTGACCGTTTTCTTAAGAGCTGGATACTAAGCTAATACCCAAAATCGATACTGCAATAGTCGAAGATATTACACACAAATTTTGGTCCCGATTGAAGTCAGTTAAGGCGTGTCGCACAAGGGTAAAATTTCAGATGACATCTTAACCGACTCCAATCGGTACCAAAATACCGTGGTATAACCGATTGAGGGGTGAGACTGAAAGAAATCGTTCATTTGATTTTTAAAGATCACCCTAATGCATATGTAGTACAGACATACATATATATGTATATGTAGACATAAATAAGTGTGCGTACTTGTCTGCTCCGCATACACTTTGCG
>NW_016168311.1:4753-19554 GCF_001687245.7 Rhagoletis zephyria | reverse complement strand
TGTTTAGTTAACCTAAAATTGCTATCGAAAGTAGAAATATTATTAAAGATCTACCATCCAAATAAGTATACTCGTACATCTAGTGTAGGCTAGCTACTTGGTCACAGAGACAAACCGGGTAAATACCAAGCATGGCATGCGTAGGCACTTTTGTTTCGGCCCTAACTACATCCTACAATGCTAGCGTCTTGTAAATTTTGGCTTAGAGCATGGTACAATTAGCTGTTGTTGTTGAATAGCTAGACACATTTGCCCCTGGTCAGATAATGAGAGGCCCATGACGCTTCATCTCCATGAACGCCCCCGACTTAGATAGGTTTTGGGGGTCATCACTGGCCACTGATAATTGGACGCATCTTCCAGCATAATGGAATTACCAGCGATCGACTCCTGCTGAAGCTGTAGGGATGATGAGGGGGTCGAGAACTTCGAGCACTTCCTCCGGTATCACAATGGGCCTCCAGCCCTAGGGGTGTCATCATCTAGGATCCGTAAGAGGACAGGCACTATAACCTAATTCGAACTTACATAGACTAGGTATGTTAAGTATGCCACATCATGGTATTTAAATGTGCGTGATCCGGCGTTACATAAACCCTATGGTATAGGGGTTCCGGTGAGGAGCCAGGAGAGCTAATGGTAAAAAATAAATACTGCCTTCTTTGTCTTAAACACCAGTCCCTTAAGCTTGAGTTCTTTTCTTTACAATGTTATCGACTGATCTACACCCGAAATTTCAATCAAGCTACCAAAAAATTAAAATTAAAATAAAACATTAAACATTAAAACGAGTGCTTAGAAAATGCTAAATGCCAAACACCAAAGAATTACATACGTATGAGTGCTAATTTTACAGATAAGAAAGTTTTTGATTTACACGAAATCCCACAATAAAATTTGCACTCTTTCGGTGCAATTCCATATTCCTCAATGGCAGACAATTTTATTGAATCGAAAGCCAAACATTGCCCATACCACCGTCCCCTTCCCACGATGGGAGTAGATGCGAATAGTTAAGCATTCCTACCAAGAATACGGCGGTTGCAATATCTTGTCTATTTACGTTCAATTCGTTTACGGGAATTGAAGTCGCGCGCGCGCAAAGAGCGCCTTACAAACGGCCAGCCAGGCTATGAGTGCCCGACACCAATAGGACAGTGCCGATCGGCAGCAACAATGGTTTGTGCGCACGCGCTGTGTAGGCATTTAGCTAGTCAGACGGTGGCTTCACCACTTTGCCAGCCACATGGCAGGCTGGTTAGTAAAATTGATAACTGACCAACACTTTGCGTGGCCGCGAAGTCGTTGCACGTTACACTTAACATTGTTCGCGGCGACGGTCGGTATTTGGTGTTCGCGGTGTTAAACGGGTCGCTGGTTATTGTTATGAGACGTCGTTGTTGTTGTTGTTGCTGCTGTACTCATCAACAGCAGCCGTCGCAGTAGGAACATCGGCAGCAGCAACTTGAACGCTTATTCGTTGGTGCCCTCGGGGTCAACTGACTTCTTAAATGCAACAGCGTTGAGCCAAGTGTGTATGTCGCATTTAAGAAAACACTTGTAAATGTTTTGCTAAGAGTTACCAGATTGCAGAACAGAAACAATAACTAATTGAATGGTGACTTGTGTAAAGTACCAGAAGAGTTTCACAGGAAACTTTCTATGCGTTTCGCTCTTCTGTGGGGATTCGGTGAGATATTTAGTATCACCGTGTGAATTAAACTCAGACAGTTTCCTTTCAAAATAGCCACCATAAAAGAGACCGCCTTTAAATTACCCTCAACCAGAAGAGCCTAACAATAGGCCCACCTATCAAGGAGTAGTCCAACAAATAGTTAAAGGTACTCCGACTACTTCGATTCTCGGTTAGACTGATTCGAAGGTGACTTGTGGCCAACTCATCTAGCACGTCGATACCACTGTGGCCTGGCAGCCATGTAGGTCCGACAAGAAAGTACTGAGACGCGCCGAAAGCCAGCATAAGGTCCTAATTGCTGGTTAGCTATCAGAGTAGGTATTTAATTCCCTTGCCAATGTCGCGCAAATCAGCAATTAATCCAGGCCTTCGTTTCTTTAATGTTGCTGAATTTGCCTGGAAAACAGTAAGGTCGCCTGGAAGCCTGAGCCTGAGGTTAAAGGAGAGTTCCCTTGCTACTTCTAAGTTCCCCACTAATTCCAATGATGCCAACCTGTTGTGCCGGATCCAAATTATCGACTATCGTAAGCTCTCTTGTACATTCCCGCAGACGCGGAGTTCATTAAACCTTTTCGGCTTCAATATCGTTTCATAGAGCCAGAAAATTAACTCCTACTAAAATATATAAATGTAAGCCCGAAAGCTCGCCAACCCTTGGTGTACACCTTCACACAAGATGAGAACCAAAAAGCGACAAATCATCTTAAAAGTATTTTTCATCTGGCCAGGCTGACTTGAAGGGCTTGAAAGAGTTTGTTGCTCAAACAAGGTGCCGTCTTCCGTCTCCGAATCGGAGGTTTCTCATTTTCCAGTTTAACGCTTCATCCCTCAAATATCCCAAGGCAGCAAGACTCATTGCAAGTACAAGTCTGGATCAGTAGGATTCATGGAACCCCTCTACGCTTTCCCAGAAATATTGCCAAGAATTCCTCTTAACCTTCTGAATTTCAGTTTAGTAAAATAATTCATTACATCGAGTAAATGTTTTTAATACCAAAAGGGTTTGGAAAAATTATGCAAACCTACTACATATAAGTAAGAGATTTCTAGAGATTCGCCAGAGCTCTCTTTTTAAAAACTATATTGCTTGTCCTCAGTGCAAATTTAAGCCTATTACGGTGTGGAGGAAACTAAAAAAAGACAGCAGAAATGTGGTTCTTAGCGGTCTTAACACCAGGAAACTTGTAGTAGAATAACAAAAAACGGTGTAGTAGTATTAATAAGACCAAGGAGTGCCATTTACTGCCGAAAGTCACTAGCCTTTCTAGTTGTTTAAGGGTCTTGAAGTATTATTCGACTACGTTTTAGTTACAGTTTTTCATAGGTATATGTATTAGTCTTCGCACTCACCTTCGTGTTAGTCGCTGTCTTCGCATTCGTCTTCAGAATGTGTCCTTATTAGAAGTCAAGTGCCACTTAGTATTCGTCATCATATTCTTCTTTATATTCGGCTTCGACATCGTCATTGTATTCGTCTTCACATTTTTCTTCGTATTCATTTTCGTCTTCGTATCCTCTTCATATTTACATTTATCTTCATATTCCTTCTCGCAATCACCTTAGTATTTGTTTTAGTTTCTGTCTTCATATTCGTATTCGCCTTCGTAATAGACCTCGTTTTCCTCTTCGTAGTCATCATCGTGTTCTTCTTCGTATTCATTTTCGACGTGGTCTTCGTATTCATCTGCGTGTTCATCTTCGTTTCAGTGCTGTCTTTGTATTCGTCTTTTCAATTATCTTCATATTCGAATTCATTTATATATATGTACATCTTCGCATTTGTCTTTATGTTCGCGTTCGTATTTATCTTGGCAAGTAACGTGTTCATATATGTACGCCTTTCTGTTTGTCTTCGTTGTGATACCTTTATTCCTTTTTGTCTTCGTCTTTGTATGGGTTTTCCTATTTGCCTTCGTTTGTCCTTCTACTCGTCTTCCTACTCTTATTTGCATTCTGTTCGCATGGATGTTCGTTCCCGTCCTCGCGTTCGTGTTGGTCTTCAAATTCGTACCAACAACTACACATAAACACGGAAATTTTGATACGAAAATTCAGTCAATGAAACCTAAAAAAAACTTGTCATCTACAGAAAAATATCCTTCCAATGCCGTTTTTGGTTTCTAAGTCGGTCCAGCAGAACCGCCAAAACGAAAGTAGGCATAATTTCCAGCTATCGTAAATGCAAGTGGAATTAATCCAAGAATGATAGAATACAAGATTGCGCCGATTGCAGCAAAATTCATGAGAGTAGTTTTGGCGTGACGTACCCAATACTTAAAAAATGTTTCGGTACCCAATACTTCCTTATCGGTACCCGATACTGATTCTTTACATTAAACCTTCGCCATTATATGCATTTCAAGTTTATAAAAAACTTTCATTACTAATTTATATGATATCGGACTTGAACTTATTGCTTAAAATGCTTTGATGTATGAATAAGCCTTTCAGGGGGGAGATTCTGTAACCAGTTAGCGACAAGTTTCGAATCGGTATCGCACTAGTTGACGTAAAAATATTTAATATCATATGTCAACAAAACCGATACCGATTCGAAAATTGTCCCTAACTGGTTACAGAATCTGCACCCAGGCCTACAAAAATGATATCGTCCGATTCAGCTGGAACAAAAATGCTTCAAACAAGTAAGAGTTTCTCTGTATTATGGCCTCGAATCAACATATATACATTTTTCATTTGAATCAGTATTAAAAGCTCTATTGGCTCCTACATTCGGGTTTTGATAGGCGAGTCTCCCCTAAACGGGTTTTCCCCTTTTTTGGCCTATGTGCGCTTTTATTCGAAACCTAAATGTTTCGCTACCGAGTATCGAGAGTATTGGATACCTAAAAATATTGACTCAGCACNTCTATTGGCTCCTACATTCGGGTTTTGATAGGCGAGTCTCCCCTAAACGGGTTTTCCCCTTTTTTGGCCTATGTGCGCTTTTATTCGAAACCTAAATGTTTCGCTACCGAGTATCGAGAGTATTGGATACCTAAAAATATTGACTCAGCACGTCACTACTGCTGTCATCTCATCAGCAAAACAGCTGATTCTGTGAAATTCACTGAGAGCCGATTAGCGGTGTTGCCATCGGCGCCACCTTCTGTATTCTCTCCACCGTGGAACTAATCCAATAATCAGGCCCCATTAATGAGATTTGATGTACTAAACTGAATCTTCAGTGCATTTAATACTTCACAGCTGGCAACACCATATTTTTGGTTCTTTCATTTAGCTATGCCACCTTTCTTTCATGCAATGCATACGCTTGTAGTATTCTCACTTTTTCGATTCTTCTAATATTTCAATGCGATAAAAAGAACGCGTGTAGTTTGCGAATCAGCACACCTTGCATGTTACTGTTGGGGTCTACACCTACCCCATAGTTAGAGTGGGCTTCTTGCGCTTCGTATGCTCTCTCCTCACACTAGCCGCATAGCCGGGCCGAAACGCAAAGCAAAACGCTCTCGCGCCTATCACCTCTACGATACGCTGCCCTGAGGATGCTGTCAATTTCATTGTTTTCCGGTGTCTAAATTATAGTGTTTTCCAACAATAAGCACTTTAAGCATAAAAGAGATCTCAAACCACTTAACTATGTGAAATGTGAGTGCAAATGCCAGCTAGGCAGCCGGCCCGCAATTCAGACACTTGTTGTTCTTGCTGTAGCGGCAGCCGCTTTGCCATATTGGAAATCTATCTTCGCGCGCGTTTTTGTGGCATATATGGATCGTGTTGCATGTTACAACATCTGTTGCTGTAAATTGCAGCAGCAACACATTGCTCACTAATCCGCAGCATATGCGGTGCATAGTGGTTCCAGGCTACGCCGCGGCGGTAACAGCGGCAATGGATGAGGGTAGGCGGCGAGCGGGTAGCCGCGTGCAGCAGCTGGTGATAGCAAAGCACCAGACTAGAAACGGGAAGGCGTATTAACTTGGCAGACATTTCGATTGAGATTTGCGCAAAACTTTTCAAAGTGTGGTATGGCGTTTTGGCAAATGTACATACATACATACATACATATCTCCCGATCCCCTCTATCTTGACGTAGACGGCGCAGTACATGAGACGTTTGTTCCACCCACAATAAAATAAACGCCAAGTGCGGTAATGTGCTTTGTGTGTTCGCGTTGTATCGAATGTGGTTTGCACGTTTTTTTCGCATGCCATGCCACGGCATGTGGCACGGAATTGTTTTGGTGTTGCACTTGAATACACCATTCCAGCGGACGTGGCCGCCAGACAGCAATGAGGCATTTTTCGGCAAGGAAATGATTTATTTGCTCACGCGCACTTCACTAGCAGAGGTGCAAATGTTGTTGTTATATCGGTATTGTTATAGTGACGGCTGTGCGATTTGTTTTTGTTTTTGTTTTTGTCTTTAATATTATTTTATGTGCAGCATTTGTTGGCATTTTGGTCTGGCATTTATCATAGTCTAATTAATCTTGGCGATAAGAATTGGGCAACATGACGAGTGACCACTAATAGTTTTGGTATGTATTCATGACAAGAGGCAATGGCGGCAACTAAGGAGGGTTCATACTATTTATTTTGAAGCCTCAAGCATTTGGAGTGTAAATAGTTGTGAAAGGATTGAAAAGCACGTCCAAATAGCATAAAATCTTATTGTTTTGAGAGTAGAAAGCCCTGGTACTTGCCAACATGCTTCAAACATTAGTTGCAGAACCCGAGATCATATTTTTTGTTTCATTCGTTACAGCCATAGTTAAAACACGATTTTTAAAAAAGGCTCAAAGATCTACCTGTAATATACTTGCTATATTTGATAGGCTTAAAGGCTATTGGCATAAATAATGTGGCCAACTATTTCATAGCTCAAAGAAGTACAGGTTAAGCTGGGTTAACAAGGCAATCTCTACCTTTCCTACCCTTTCCTCAATGTTAGGCTTCAAGTAACCTTGATGCAGATAAAAAAAATCGATGTATAAAAATCGTCCTTTAGCCAAAAGTTCCACGTCATCTATATAGGCGATCACCCGACAACCCACTTTTTGCAGTTTCTCTAGAAGGTCGTTTACAACCGCAATCCAGAGCAGGGGAGAGAGAACACCACCTTTTGGAGTGCACCTATTGACTCTGCACTGAGTGCAGCCGCTCCCCCACTCCGCCACGACAGTTCTGTTTCGAAGTAAGCTTATTAGGGTGGTTCCAACCCCCAAATTATGAATATACTTGGCTATTGCCTCTGAAGCGACATTGTTGAAGGCCCGCTCAATATCTAAGAAGGACCCTACTGTATAATCTTCATGCGTGAAAGCTTCCTGGGACCACTTTACCAATGTGTACTGGCGGTATTAACCGACCTTTTCTTGCAATAGGCATATTGAACTCTTGAAAGACAGTCACGATGAATCGTGGCTCTTACGTACAGGTCTATCAGACTGTCTAGCGTTTTTAGGAAAAACAAAGAGACTGACCTTCCTAAAATCCCTAGGGGAAACGTGAGAGCATATTCCGGCCTTCGGGATGAACCCAACACTGACTACCCTACAAGCCTTGGGGATGTACCCGGTCCTCACGCAGTTCACATAAATAGGATCCAACCAATTGCACGATACCTGCAGAGCCCTTTGCAGCCGCGCAAGTATGATGCCATCGGTCCCGGCGAATTAAATGGTTTGATCGTCCAGAAGATCGGAGAAGTACAGGACCTGGGAGGAGATTCTATAACCAGTTAGCGACAATTTTCGAATCGCTATCGCACTTTTGACGCATGATAAAAATATATTTTCGTCAAAAGTGCGATAGTGATCCGAAAATTGTCGCTAACTGTTTACAGAATCTCCCTCCTGAAGCTAAAAATAACGCAAAGAAGTACATTTGACTTTACTTCGAAGTACGAAGTACAAGAGCGAAAAAAGAAGTACTGTACTTCCGAAAGAAGTACGGTTGGTCACATTAGGCATAACCCTTCTCTGAATAGCATAAAAGTAATTGAAATGGAAATAGCTAATTTTATGAATGTACATAATTGTCTTGAAACTTATGTCGAGCTTGAGTTTGCATTTAACTACCCATAAATGCAAAGTAGTTCTATTTCAGATAATAGGTTATATCTACTATGAAACACATTTGCATTTATTCCGATTTTGTTGCTGTAGCGGCTTGTCTATTAACTAGTGGTAGGCCCAGGAAATGTGCTGTTTCGACAGGGTCCGACCTAAATGAAACGGGCATTAGCTGAGTGGACCAGTGTCGTGTGGGATGTTTTCACAAGAGGAAAACGGCCAGTATATATATTGCATATGTCGTTTTTGAGTCTGGAATGGAAGGAGTTAAGCCTTCCAAAGTTTTGAGGCCTTGTATGCGCCAGGGGTATGCTAGACTAGCTCGAGCTAGCTTAAACTCTTCGTCAACTAGTGTTGGTTGAACTCCAATGATGATGGTAGGTAAATGATGTCGGTTATGGTCTATCTATTCTACGTCGGTTTCAGTAGTTGTAATATATAAGTCTGTATCGCATCCGAAATGCGTATCTGCAATCTACAACTATCTACAAATAAATCTGCCCCTTGACAGCACTCCGAACAACCAAGGCATATTTTCTAACGTGCCTACGAAGTTACTCTGCTTTCCCGTTAGTTGGTTTCGCTAACAGCCAAGCGAGAATTGTTTGCTGAGCATAAAATTATGTTCACTGATAAGTAGCATTACGGAGAGTGGCGTTCAGGGGGTATCAAGAACCAACCTGTAGCTGTCCGCAGTGCTATTTTGGGTCATATTTTCAAATGCGTTCCTACTATTAACGGGGACTTAGCAGACGCATAACGGTTTCGAGCCCACCGATCAATTGGCTCTGCACCAAATGCTGCCGGCGACCTAGGCTTCCTTGGACTCTACAATTGAAGATTCCAGATGTCGGGGAGATATCAGTTTATTTCAAACATAGATTATAAACGGGATGGAAATACCAAGCAATCGCCAGCGTAGCAAATCAATGAAACTTTCTCTAGTGGCTGAGCAAGCCTGAGTGTGTCAGTTATATTTTAGTGGGGAGAAAACACCATCCTTTGGAACCACTCGTTCTATTTTCTTGGCTTCGAAGTTAGATATCGAAAATAATTGACCGCCGGAAATACAGCTCTTGGTCGGGTAAAACTCGAGTCATTCCGTTGCCTAGAAGCGGCTGTCGGGGGAATCTGTGCTGTTCGCAACGCGAATATAAACGTAGTATTCGAGGAAGCTTAACTCCAGTGAAGACCTCAGGTAAGTTCCAAGAACTTTTTCATAGTATGATCGCTTTTGCTTTTTTACATTCGTTTACTTATAACTAATATGTGCAATTACTATTTTCGAGAGGCATAATCTGCAGACAAAGCTTGGTGGAAATGAACTATAAGGCTGTTTTAATATGTAAACAAGTATGTATGTAATTATGTATGTCAACTAAGCGCAGAGATTTCGCTATTTTATATCCGCATTACATGAGTTCTTTAAATGAATGATAATAAATTACACACACTAACATATGAATGTACATTGAAATGCAAACAGCATTTGCCAAAAAGCGAAAATCCCACGTTGTCGCAAAAGATCAACAACAATAATGTCACCACCACCAACATCATTGATACCAACTACAGCGGCATCGTTAACCAAACAGAAGTCATGAAGCGTTAAACGCAAAACAAAGTGAAACCCATAATGGAGTCAACAACCAACACTCGGGTGTAGCCACAGCTGAAAAAAAATTTGCATACGCATTTTGCTTGCATCGTTTGGCAGTCGCTCTGCTGTAAAGTGGCTTGCAGCCAGCCATGGACCCGCATACAGCGCGCTAGTCGCCCCACCCGCCGCCAAATTAACTCGCCTACGGCATGCGACAAATAAACTACAGCTGTTCCGACGAGCATATACTCGTATACTTACATATGTACAAACATACCTTGGCACACGCACCCGCTCGCAATGAAACCATCAAAAACCAATGAAATAAAATAAAATTCCAATGAAAACATTTTGTCCAATACTCCAATCGCTTCCCACTGCACTTCCGCATACAATTTTGGCAAATCGCAGCCACTCCCCGTTACCTTAAGAACTTTCCTTTGGTGGTTGGGGTTGGGGATTACATTACACGCGCGTGTTGATATGCGGTGACAGTGTGGAAACGCGTGTGCCAGTCAGTTTTGCAAAAATTTCGCAAGCACCCCTTGTTCGGTCCCTGCTTTCTTTTCGTTTTTGCCAAGTGCTTTCTCTAAAACGGCACGGCTAGCCAGTAACGCCCGTTTATTCTGCTGCTGGTTGTTTGTTTTGTTGTGGCTGTGTTTAGTGACTGTTGTCACTTGTCAACGAGCAGAAATGTCGTTTAGTCCTTACGAATGTGTATTTTTCAGATTTGTGTGTTGTTTTTTCAAGCTGGTTGGTTGTTATTTTTATGGTTTCATCAGCTTTTCCTTTGTACGATGCCATGGTAGAGATTTTGCAACAGTAACAAAGCAGGATCAGTTCAATCGCATGAGTTTGCGCTAGGTCTGTAATTTTGAGCGACAGTGCACTGGATAGTACAAAATATTTACCTTTGGTCTCATGCATTTATAAAGAAAATAATCATATGATATAGGAAACATATCTATCTATACCAAGTATAATAAAACTGTAAAAAATCTGTCTGTTTGTTTGTTTGTCTGTTTGAACCTACTAATCTCCGAAACTACTGAATGGATTTTCATGGGGCTTTAATTGGTGAATATACAGTAACCTCGAAAATGTCATAGGGTATACAAAATAGGCTCTGATAAGGGGGCGTGGCATGGGCGTGAAATTTTTTATCAGTTATAACTTCGGAATCATAAGTAACATGAGAATGATATCTGGTGTGCAAACATTACCAAAGTTAGCGTTTATAGTAAACTGAAAGGGGGTGACGAATTACATTCAGAGAACAACTGCGAATAGACAACTGGCTGCACTTTGCCTAAAACAAATAAATATATGGCCAAATAAGTCTTGGATAATGTTTACGTTGATGATATTCCTAAGGACTCTATTAGTCGGTATGATCCGCTGGTTTTGCCAGAGGACGCTTATGATCCCGCTGTCGAGTTAAACTAAGAAATTATAAATAAACATGTAAAAAAGTCTGACTTGCCCATTAGTCTTAGGTCCTTTCTACTAAAATCTATGGAAAGAATCGCAAACAAGCATATAGCATATCAGGGATAGTTTCCTTACAGAGAACCATTTGCATATATACCAATATGCCTATCTTCCAGGAAGATCTACTATCCACGCTCGTCAGGGTCCTACAAGAAAAATTGTGAAGTATATTGAGAAAAAGGAGGTGGCGGTGGGATGCATCTTGGACATGGAGGGCGCTTTGGATAACACGAAATACTCTCTAATGGACAGTTGGGTCCAGCGCAAACGGGGTGGATGAATCCACATGCCGCTGGATTGCAAATGTTCTTAAATCCAGAACCATTACATCCACTCTAGGACGGGAGAGAGTCAGATTCTTAACTACGAAAAGTTTTCCGCAAGGAGGAGTTATCTCCATTCTGCTATGGTCCATAATAGTAGACAAACTACTTGCCTTCCTAATGAAAATGGCTTCAATGTTCAGGGCTACGCGGACGACATTTTCATCCTAATCAGAGGTAGGTTCGCAGACATTATCTCCAACGTTCTTCAGAATACTCTGAACATAGTATCTCAGAAAAGGAAAAGGGACGATTTATTAGGACCATTCCTATAAGGAGAAAAGATACACTCTTCTAAAGAGGTCAAATATCTAAGAATTGTCCTTAATGACAAGATCTCATGGAATATGTAACCAGATAAGGTCATTAAAAATACCAAAGCCGGAAAATAATGGAGAGAAACTGTGGCATCAGCCCTAAACTGGCAAGGTGGACATATGATGTCATATACAAACCCATTCCAACTTGGTGCTATACCCTTCTTGTCGAAGAAGGCAGAAGTAAAGTCTACGTAGACCATGGACATGTAAAATACAATGATTCGCCTGTGTGGGCCAACACGCCGACACATTGTAATCAAGAAAGAGGCTCTACCGTTTAGCAAGGCTATCTCAAGGGACAATGTGGAGGACAAGCGGCACATATACCCTTCCACTCTCAGAGTAATAGAGAACGACAAGGTTCTTTATTTATCTCGTACGACTCGAAAACTCATTTTGGATTTGGACTCGAGATGAAAGCATGAACTTCAACTTAAAAAGCGTTTGTAAAATCACGGAAGTAGCGGTGAGCTTAGAAATGGCCTTTTCCAGGGTTTTACTAACTTGAAGACCCAATCAAGTTATTGGTGACCCTTATTGATTACGACATGTCTGCGTTGTGATGAGTGGCGTAATCTCCATACAGCGGATATTTCTTCTTAATCTTTTATTTGCCGAGTATGTTCATCAGTTAAATAGATGCATCTTTCTTGAAAGGTGTTGGGACATCGCAACTGCAGATCCTTTAATCATTGTCCTTGATCTTTTAGTGGCTCCCACACTATTTGTAAAGCTGATTACCCCTGGCCTGTTCCGTTTCTTCATTTCAATTCACTTTCCTTCGGTGCTATGATACAAACAATATTTTTAATTTTGCCGCTGCCGCCCGGCACAAAATCAGTTGTCAGTGATAAAACAGTTTTGTTTCTTCACTTTTCTAGCAGATAATTATCAGGAATAGAAGGAAATGAGAAATTTTACAGATTCATTTTTTCGTATATATATTTACATATTTTTCCGGACAGGTCCACACAAAATGTAAGCTTTTAATTCTTCTTTATGCACCTTCAAGAAGCAATCAGCTACAAAATTTCGCAATCATATAAAGTATTAAATAACAATAAAAACAAACCATTTGCACACCCGCAAGCCAGCCGTTCCCAGTCCCCATGCGCCCTAACACTTATAACAGAGATTTTCTTTTCCAATCAGCGATAGAGCAAAAAAATATTCCCAAACACTGATACAATGCCTAAACAAACACCACCAGCAAATGCATAAATGTCAAATTCACCGTCAACGTTTTGCAATTCCCTTTATGACCATCAGCAGCCACCAGTCGAGCAGCTAAATACACAACAATGGTTGCTGGAGTTGCATTACACCAATAATAATGGTATGTTTAGTTTGGCAGCAAAGTGGCAACGCATGCGATGACAGATATCGCCTGTCAGCGTGCAAATTTATTTTTATATTAATGCTAAAGAGATCAACACACCCACGCACAAATTACATGTCGTACGTTCGCTGAAGTGCCTAAGTTGTAGACCGTCTCCACCGGCCGAGGGTGGCAGCGAGCTGAGTGGAAGCCAATAAACTAAACGCTGCTAAATATTAAAACATACCAAAATAAACCCCAACACCACGAACGCGTAGCGCTGATATCATGCATCAAATCGTGCAAATTTAGGCGTAAAACCTATGTACCATACGCATCCACACCCCTTGTTCAGGGGCTTGCAACGGAGGTAGAAATGGGCAGAAAAAATGACGGCACTTGCTCGGAAAATTCGCACACGCACCACTTTTACGGTGGCGTATAAACTGAGCTGGCGGGGTGCGACGTTACACCGTTGCTCCTTTGTGGCTTATTTTGCAACAATTTTCGCAATCACTACCCTAATTTGGAAGCAGTGAGCTCGGCAGTGGTAGCACAACAAGTTCACCCACTCCCCTGAAGTGAGCAATCACAAGCATGCAGTTATTGTCAAAGTACAGTGGTGCGGAATGGAAAGCAGTATTAAAAAAAAGTTACCATAAGAAACGTTGTGTCGGTAGGACCCAGTTCCAAGAATGTGGCAGTGCAACAGCCAAGTGAGTTTTTGTAATAGATAACACATCGCAAGCAATTTGCGACATATATCTTGGTAACGTTATGTATTGCATTGAAGAAATGTTTTTCCATCTTATTCCTGAGTGTGAGTATTTATGAAATAACTATTTTAGATGTTTGATGATACCGATGGTCACCATGTATTGTGCCGATGGATTCTGCCTCCCAATCAACCTTTCTCAGGACTCGTAGGTATCTCGCAGCTCGCTCTTNAATTTATGAAATAACTATTTTAGATGTTTGATGATACCGATGGTCACCATGTATTGTGCCGATGGATTCTGTCTCCCAATCAACCTTTCTCAGGACTCGTAGGTATCTCGCAGCTCGCTCTTGCTCTATTTTAGAAGGAATTTCGCTATTGTCTTGCCTGCCCTTTTCCGGAAACACTTGACTGTGTTGCTCTCAAGACACTCATTTGTCAATTGCCTGATGTACGGGATAGTGCCTGTGGTCCAGTTGGATCCTCCTAAGAAGCACAATTCGGTAATTCGCCAGTCGGCTAATTGACTTTAAAAGTAATCAATTTTAACGTTTATTTGCATCTATTTAACAAAAAAAAAAGCTATGAGTTTGAGCACGGATTCCAAACCACTATTCCACCGCAGAATGCGTGATGTTCGGTCTGACTTAAGCTATTTATGCCCAAACCTGTTCTCAAGCTCTAAGTCTTACTAAAACATCTCAGACCACCTACGATTACTTTCAGTGGGAAATTTTTTACTTTACTTTTCTTGCAATTCAAAACGTCCCAAACAAAAAAATTTAAAAAAATCCGTATGTGGCAGGAAAGCTTAACGGTAGACTTTTCTAGCGATTTTTCTAGTAGATACTACGCGAAAAAACTCAGANTTTAACGGTACCTAGGGTTCGAAAAAATTTATTTAGACTTTTCTAGCGATTTTTCTAGTAGATACTACGCGAAAAAACTCAGATCGATTCGTTGAATTTTGACCCTAATTCCATAATTTCTTGATTTGGGACCAGTGTGCGTCAGGTTTTTGTTTTTTTAAAAGAGCTCGAAGTTTCAAAGATATGATTACTTCAAAAAATTATTTAAAAAAATTCAGTAAAATATAGAATATCAATATGGGTACCAAATAAAAGAGCAAACTTTGTGGATTAAAACAAACAATTTTTAGCAAAAAAAAACCGACTTAGAAAAATATATATATTTATATATTTCATGATCCAATGATCGGATCTAAACCAGATTAGACACTACCTTTCCGATGCAAAAAGAATTATCGGAATCGGTAACATAAATAAAAAAAAAA
>NW_016168311.1:0-4729 GCF_001687245.7 Rhagoletis zephyria | reverse complement strand
AAGCTTATAAAGTTAGAAGGACGAAATTAGAGGATGTGGTCGAGTGTATACTGTATATATTAATTATAATCAACCGCCTAGTTTTGTTCACAACGTTTATATTTTTCGAAAAATTTAGCAATAAGCCTAAAAAATTTCTGGCAACACTGATTGCGACATTTTTAACTTTTTTTCACTTTTCGTTTGACGCTCTCTTTTCTCATTTCGTTTTCGCCACCGAGCCATCGAATTTGTTTCTTATATTATATATGACATTTAATGAATTTGATGACAACTCTGTATTCCAATTTCGTACAATGCGCGGATGACTCACACATGGTGATGTTAACGGCTCAATTACGGAAAGCGTAATAATTTTACTGACATGAAATTCGGTATTTATACATTCAGCATGAACACACTCACTCTCTATCTAAAACTCAGTTAAGCTTTTTGAGAACCTTAAACCTAAGACAGGTGTTGGGAAGATAAAATATCTATCTCTATATTAATTGTATGCTATTATCTAATCATGAACTTGTTCTATAAGAAATGGATGCTATTTAAACATTGTGAAACTAACTACCAGCATACATACATATTGTCACCTTAATTCACAAAGGCCCTACCAACAATTTTTGCATTCTACAGGAGAAGCAAAAAACCTTATAAATTTAGTATGAAAAACAGATAGGGCTTTTTATAAAGGTGCCATGTAACTCCGTTGTTTCTGGTACTAACACATCAAAATTTTTATTGAAGGTGTGTTTAAATACATGCTAAAATCTGCAAAGAACGCAGTTTCGAAAAAAATGTTGGTTAGGGCTTTTGTGAATTAAGGTAGCGATATGTATATCTATTTCATCCCACTGTATCGACCAATTGATTATCTCTTTCATAGTCGATGACAGCATTGCGTGGAACTAGCTAAACAGTGATGGTGCCGGCGATGGCGTCAATGTTGGCCACACCATATTTGATGTACGCTTTGTATTGTTGCTGTTGTACGCATCGAAAGCATCGAATTACAGTTCATTGCAATTGAATCGAAAATTGGCAAAACATCGATTTCATGCCGCAGAACAATCATAAAGTGCCGACTGCTGGCTACGTACAACCATTATCTATGTACGTACTCAACAACAACAACAACAACCATATCGAACAAGTGATAAAGTTGCGTATGTAAACATGTTGCAAAAATCGTTTGTTGCCTTCAACAAATCCATTCATCCAAGGCATAGCATAGATCAGCCACCTACCCACCCACAAAAATCAACCCCCACGCCAACATGGCATGAGGAGGCAACGATGCCATCGATACTGCCATAAACTTTGCAAATTCTAAGTTGCCTAGGTATCAGCGTGCATGTGTGTGTGTGTGTGTGTGTATGTGCATGCTGTTACCCTTACTACTCGCTCATTCAATGCCCTTTTACCGGATACTTAGCGCGGCTTTTCACAATGCGATTTTCGGCTTGCCAATTTTCCTGGCGAAAAAATTTCACTCGCTTAACTTTGTCCTCCTACTTCCGATTGTCCTTGTTCTTTTTTTTTTGCATGTGGGGTTGATTTTCCTTATTTTCTACTTTATTATGTCTCGTACAGTAATAGTTCGCTGAATTTTTTGGCAAATATGTTTTTATTGGGTTAAACAAGAGCGCAGATGGGAAGGGTGTTTTGTTGTCTATGCTGATTTAGTGTTGGGATTTGTGGGTTGTACCCACACAGTTNGGGTGTTTTGTTGTCTATGCTGATTTAGTGTTGGGATTTGTGGGTTGTACCCACACAGTTTTGTTGTTGTTGTTATCGATGGCATTGTCTAACAGCGTAAATGTGCAAAATAAACCACCTCCGTCATATTTGGATAATCATTAAATCGAATTTACATTAAAATAGCAGTCGATTTTTATTGAGGGGTGTGTTCGATGGCAATTGGTTCGAGACGGGGCATCGGCATTGGCATTGGCGTTGATATTGGGTGCAGTGGTGGTGGTGGCAGCATTGATGTGTAAGTATGTATGTATGTGTGCTGTATGAAATTGATCTGTGGTTTGATACGAGTCAATGATCTTAATTAGCAATAACTATGTTGGAGAGTTTTTTACTTGGAGCTCAGTTAGTTACTTTTTTAGGGGAAGTGCCATTTTCAGGCATTCCTTAGCTTCGGTCCATCTTCTTCCGCTTGTTTGCCGCTGTAACCGGCTAACCGATCCTCTTCTGTGGCAAGCGACGTCAATTGCTTTGAAATCACCTAGCACGGTTTTATATCGCGATGGGCCAAAGCTTATAAATGCTCTATATGCGCTTGTAAAAGGAATCTTTGGACGTCTCGTCGATATCTTGTATCGGGGAGTGGAAATAAGTAAGCGATTGTGAACGACAGTCCAACATCGATTGTGCTTACCTTGCACCTTCCATCGCATTTCTTGAATGACAATGACGCCAGCCTTAGTACTCATGAACAGCCTTAGGACTGCGAAACGTAAATCCAGGTAAAGTTATTGCAAATTAATAGAGGAAAATATGGAAGCGGCCAGATTGCCAATAATTCTTGCAAAGTCGCCACGCAACCTGGGCTATACCAAGGATCAAGGGAACATAGGGACTACGCCGAGCGAGGAATCATTAGGACTCTACTAATAATGGGAGGAAATTTAATTTACGAAATCGATTGATTACAAATGCGAAAATTGAATAGCCTATTAAAATGTTTGGCCTATTATAATGTTTGGTCAATTGGTGTCTCGCAGCAGTATCACAATGGACTTGTACGGTCTAATTGAGTTGGTTATTTGAACCGCTTTCCACACCAACTTAACCTAAATTAAGTACTCTTGACTATATCAATCTACGGGCAAACGCGGCATCCCCATTAAGGGTCAAGGCCTGCATACCCTCTATTCATAGCCCTTTATCTGAGGTCAGCATAAAAAGGCAGGGAACCTCATCGAGCCTTTTTGAACATTTTTTTAAGAAATTCGGTTTTAAGTGGCGCATTTCAAAATCAGCGAACAACAGAAATTGAGCAGTTTTTGTTGATTAGATCTTCATAGAGCGATCTACTTGCAGAAGAGGCGCTGCAGACTTCAGTGGGCCCACTGAAAGAGAACCTAGACTTTCTACTCATACCCAAGGAACGTACACACAGGAAGCAAGACCGAGCCGTAGGAAGCCGTTCTGAGCGGAGTGAAGTTTTCAAATTGCTGTAGCTATATGAAAGTGTTCATACTGCAAGCTTTTTCCAGGAACTCTTTGAAGCCGAAAGCAACGCAAGTTTTTGACTTTGCATTTTTTATTTGATTTTTCAACTTCATGAGGCAGGTACAGAAAATAAATCACCTGAAGATTCCTCTTTGCTTCTCCATCATGAAACGTAGAGTTAGCTAGTGGAATGGAAAACTTGTTGCAAAGCGCATACTTTTCAAGAATTTTTCAAAAGCACAAAAAGGTCTTAATTAGCTACTCTCATTGACTAAAATCAACTTAGAAGACGCTCCATGAGGGAATCGTGTCGGTCGGGCGGGAAGGAGGGTAAAACTCTTGGGATTAATTAATAAAAAACTCTAAGTCAATAGAGACACCACACGAGGTCTTCCATCTATACAGAATTCCATGGAAGGAGCCTTCCTAAAGAGGCACAATGGAACTTCTGCAAACAATACCAACGAAACTCTTAAAGACCTGCTACAAGTAAATTTCCCAGGCTCTTAGTTGGAACAAGGTCGATCGACTCCTATATCTCCGGAGCGTAGGTACCCAGAGGGGAGAAGTCTCAGCGGGTCTGATTGTATTTTTCACAGGGACAAGGTCAAGTGTGGGCAGTAGGGTAATTTGAACCTTTCAAAGCTGCAGACGGTGATGATATTTTTCTGGTACTAATTGAGACATGCAGTGGTGATATCATCGATCGCCTGGTATATTTTTTTAGAGCTAGTTATTTTTGGGAATGCATAAGGTCTTGGAGCAACTGAGATATTCAACCCCCTTACAAAATATTCAGTTTGCAAATGTTTAAAGGAAATCGATGGATTCTGCCCTACTGTGTCAATTTAGTAAGATTGAAAGGGAATAATATTTGAATTAGGTTGCTCTACAAACATGTGTGCCTTTTTGGACACCGAGTGGCTTCTGATATTTAATACGATCTATGAATATGTCTCAGGTTTTTGACCCAAGGAGTCTTATATCTGTCTACTGAAGTTCATAGATCAATAAATACCTCACTCCATCGCTTCACAAAGCAACGCTTCTTTTCGACTCCCTACACCTCCACTTGCTTTAAGCTATAAAATTAAGCCATCTTCAGTTATCGATGGACAAACAAATTTATTTTCTCTACCATCGATAGCTATTATGTCACCNACCTTCGTGTTGGTAGTATTAGTTTGTCAATGTTTAAGTGTGTTTGTGCAATTATAACTGTTTGTGTTTAATTGCCACTACAAATTGTGACTTTAATCAACCAGCAGCATATACTTAATAAAAAACTTGGATACAAGCGCGGCAAAACCGGAAATAAGTAACAACGGTAAAGGAAGAAATTATGCCAAAGGCATTCAAAGGTCACTCAATGTCCGTGTGCATGCTTTTGATTAGTGTGAGTTTCAACACAGGCGTCCATAAACATATACAGACATTCATATAAAAGTGTGAGTTTGTGCCACTCGATTTGAGGTCACTCGGTAATTTACAAAGGGACATGGCAGGCCGAATAGGGGTGAGTAATACCAAAATAACCACGAAAAGG
>NW_016168310.1:17658-19558 GCF_001687245.7 Rhagoletis zephyria | reverse complement strand
TGAGTGTTGGATAATTCTTGCTGGATTTTCGACGAACAAACCTATATTTATGTATGCAACTTTTTGTATTTTAATTGAAGTCTTGCAAGCAAAAAATGTCGGTGACATACATAGTATGTATGTACATACATACTTATATGTACATATTTATATGCATAGACGAAATAATTTCGATCGTTAACAGCTGTCATGCATTAAAGATTTTTCATTTGAAACATTTAGCAAAAATTAAAGTCCCCGGCTGAAAAGGTGGTGGGGATGTGAGGTGGTAGGACAATGAAGAATGACCGAGTGGGCAAATGGACGCAGACCGAAAGCGCATTGCTGTTCACAAGGGCCTAGCAGCGACACTTATACATATGTACATACGTGTGTATACGGATAGCGTTGCGAACGCATTGCCAAGTGATCGACTAGCCAAAGCGGCTAGCGGCCAAAGAAGCTACATAGCTAATTATTCAGTTCTTCAACTATCACACACGCACACACACACACGCACACACACACACACACACACACACAAATTTCACAGTTTGGCGTTCGAGGAGACTTAGTGGCTGCATTGGAATCAATTAATCTTGTGTGTGTGTTTTTGAAATAAGTGATCGCTTTCCACAACACCTCCCAGCGCACCGTACACCCACGAGCGAACGTGCCGAGTAACATGGCATGTGGCGTGTTGCCACATACATAGCTCAACGCTATGCAATGACGTAAATATTTAATTGTGCTGATTGCGCTTTAAATGTCAGATGACGGTGAAACAAAAGCGACAAGTCAAAGTACGAGTATTTAAGACGAAAAAACAATACATAAAAAAAGTCGCAATAAAATAAGCAATTAAATTTAATCGTGCTGACATATTATAAATCATATGTGAAAATAGCGTTTTAAAGTATGCCAAGATTAGCGGTTTGGCCAAGCACTTTATTTGTGTGTTTGTGCTCATCGATTTGCGACATTTGCAATCAATCATTCACTAGCACAAGTGATTGCAACAATTGCTATTTTGTAGCTGTTTTTTTTTTTAGATTCTACTCTGAAATGGGTTTTGTTTATAATTAGCATTTACTTATTTTGTTGTGGCCCGCTGTTTCGTCTTTCTCTAGTGAACATTTGAAATTCCTAGAACTTTGTGGCATAATAAGCACAAATTTTATTGAGTAATTTATAGTACATATGTACGTACAGTATGTACAAGTGTTGGGCAGTATCGATACCAAAAGTACTTAGAAGTCGATACTCAAAAGGATCGACAGCACCCGATATTTAAAAAGTATCGATACTGAGCACTATAAAGAACTCAGTACTCGCAAAAGAACTCGAAAGTACTCAGCACTTAAAAATACTCTGTTCCAGTAATCGCATTGATAGATGTAATCAGGATCCATTCAAAGTACTCAGTTTGATTAGGTGTCGAAATGATACTTAAAAGTACTGAGTTTTATTTACATTTAACGGTATTCAGAAATGAATGTACTCAATTTACAGTTTCAATAATTTTCAAGCACAATATTTGTACCCATCACAGCTAACCATTCATTTGACGTAATTTTAGGGTCATATATTAATTTGAATAAAATACTGCGTGCTTGTGAGATTTCTAAGAGTTAAAATGTTACCAACATATGTAGTATATTTAATGAAAGTACCTCAGTACTCTGAAAATACTCGATCCTTTAATGTATCGATACCGAAGACTCGATCCTCAAAAGTACACGATATTTCCCAACACTAGTATGTACTATATATGTATGTATGTATAATATAAATTGTACTATACTGTACATATATATAGTATAACAATGCGCCGTTTTTAAAAATGTAAAATAAAATAAAATAACATAAAATAAAATAAAATCAAATCAAATCAAATCAAATCAAATCAAATCAAATCAAA
>NW_016168310.1:9274-17442 GCF_001687245.7 Rhagoletis zephyria | reverse complement strand
AAATTAAGTTAAATTAAATTAAATTAAATTAAATAAAATAAAATAAAATAAAATTAAATTAAATTAAATTAAATNTCATTAAAAATCTTCATTGGGTCTGCATTATTGCTTTCGAACAACTTGTTTACTTTTTGCACCTGAAAATTAGGCAAGTAGTAAAATCGGCTAAAAACGGCTAACTTTTTTTTACAAACGGGCTAACAAATCGGCTGCCGGCTAGATCGAATTTTCTCCGGCTAGTTGCTATCAAAACCGGCTAAATCTAGCCGGAAAACGGCTAAAATGGCAACGCTGGAAACAATACACTAACAATTTTCGAAGCGGGCGTTTTTTAAGGTGGATTACGTTCTTCCATCACAATAGCGATATTTATTTATGTACATATGTATGTATGTGTGTACGTATAGACATACCATATTCTGAATGCTTGAAAACTATTACTCAAGAGCTTAACCTGTCACTCGGTGATAGCCAGTCATAAGGTTGTCAACATGTCAAAATTTTGACATAATTAACAATGGAGTCATTAAATATGGTGACGAATCGAAACGTCAAAATTTTGTAGCATTAAAAACATGTGGAATGTAATCCAAGATATAATATTTAATTTACATACATACATAGATGTAGTATATGTACATATGTACATATATAATGTCATGCTTTATTGCAAAGAAAAACTGTTGAAAAAAATGAAATATGTATTTCGATACCAAAAATAAAATTCAGTAACTCCAAGTTCTTAAAACATTCTTGGCCTTAAATTATTTTCTTGTTTTTAATTTTACAGTATGAAGTACGAGGGCAGTTAGATAAGCCAGTAACTTTTTGAATAAAAGATATTTTTCTTCAACGGCAGTTAAGTTTATGGTGGAAATGGGCTATAAGTCTTTGACAAAAATTCTTAAAACAAACTTTTAGCAGCAAAAGCGAGAGATGGGCATTTCTTAGTGTTTAACTTTAGTGTACAACGAAGCTTACCAAATCATGAAGATTTACAGAAACCTCTATGTTCTCTACTTAGGACTGTCGAATGCCTGAAGATTTGAAATAAAATTTGTGCGACAATTTATTCTTTGTTTTTGGTGTTTTAAATTTTTTTTCTTTTCCTTGAAAATATTATTATATTTTGTTAACACATAACTTTTCGTTAGGTTTACGTACAGCTGAAGTCATTTGCATTTCTCATGCGACTTACGCAACTGATTTCATATAATAATGTGAATATTGTAATTTTTATGTATTTACATATAGCCTTGCAAGCTCATATTGTACGAGTATAATCTAGAAGCATATAGAATAGAAATATTTGTATATATTTATGTACATACATATGTATATGCGTATGCTTTTAAATTTATGATTTCATTGCTATTTGCGTATGTATGTACATACATTAGGGCGGATCAATTTGTATGGGAGATTTTTTCGACTATGCGGGTATAGCACAGCGGATTCTACGCGTAATTTCTTATAAAATTTTCCGAAGAGACCATGCGTCTAAAATCAATTCGGAGTTGGCCAAATTACGAAAATAAATAGCATTTGCTGTACTCTCGTTAAGAAATTGATTCTTGACCCACGGTTTCTTCAGCAAATTTGTTAGAATTACACGTAGAATCCTCCTATGCCATACGCGCATAGACAAAAAAAATATGACCCGCCCTAATGTGCATACATACATATTCGAGTCTCTATCTCCTGACACTTGCGCTAAGTATTTGTTTTTTATCAACTGACTATCCATACCCACAATATTTGTACGCTTTATAAATTTAATAAAATATTTGCTAGCAAAAATGCTGAAAGTAAATATTTAAAAAGCAACTGCAGGCGTGTCTTATGCGAGTACGCTTTTTATTACTGCTGACTTTTGAAAATACCGAGCATTTTTTTTTTCGTCGACACATACCAACAAACGTATGGATGTGCTCTTATATGTATGTATGCGTGTGCACGCTAGTGGCTTGAATGAATTTGCATGATTAAGTATTGCCAGCCGATCGCCGGACAATCAACGAACAAGCAAATGCCATTACTTAGTTAGTTAGCGCGTTTATCTACATACATACATACATACATACATATGTATCATGTGTATGTAAAATGTTGTGTGCACTTGGAATAGCGTGGGAAATGGGTGAGTTTATGAGTCAAGCGCCAAACGAAACAAGTTTCCCCACGCGCAACTGCGCCGCTGTGCCGTCGCCTAATAGCTAATCAAGTATGCCAGGCAACGGACAAAATAGCCACTTAACTGGTTGGCGACTTATCTTTAGTTTGTCGTGGCCGTAAGTGATTTCCGAAGACCATCACACTCATCAGTGTGGCGCGTATGGTGCCGGAAGTTGGTGATTACAATTGCGATACTAGGCCATAGCTTAGAGCAGGAAAATATTTACAAAGCTAGATATATGTATGCATTAAATATAGATAAATATAACTAATGAATATGTAAGACGACGTCTTTTGCCTCATTTAATAAGCATTTCCGTTTTTCATACTCTTCCAGTTATACTAAACCTCAGTCGTTCGAAGATTGCGTCGGCGATGAACTGCCGCACGGCTGGGAGGAAGCATATGATCCGCACATTGGCCGGTACTACATCAATCACATTGAACAGACTACACAGCTGGAGGATCCGCGGCAGGAATGGAAAAGTGTGCAGGAGCAAATGTTGCGTGACTATCTCTCAGCGGCGCAAGATCAATTAGAAAACAAGCGCGAAATGTATGATATTAAGCAACAGCGCTTGCAGATAGCGCAAGAAGAGTACAATCACCTGAATAAATTGGCGGCGAGCAGAAGTAGTTGTAAGTATCCTTCTGTCCATGCCCAAAATTTACAGTCAGTTAATGTCACTACCTATTATTACTACCCATTTCTCTCCGTTGCAGTGTGTTCCTCTTCTAGCTCAATGAGTCGCCACGATCCCGAGTTACTGCGCGCCGATCTCGCCATGGCTAAGGAGCGAGTGCGTCTGCTGAAGCAGGAGCTGAAGNATACTGAAATTGTACAGTCAGTTAATGTCACTACCAATTATTACTACCCATTTCTCTCCGTTGCAGTGTGTTCCTCTTCTAGCTCAATGAGTCGCCACGATCCCGAGTTGCTGCGCGCCGATCTCGCCATGGCTAAGGAGCGAGTGCGTCTGCTGAAGCANCATGCCCAAAATTTACAGTCAGTTAATGTCACTACCTATTATTACTACCCATTTCTCTCCGTTGCAGTGTGTTCCTCTTCTAGCTCAATGAGTCGCCACGATCCCGAGTTACTGCGCGCCGATCTCGCCATGGCTAAGGAGCGAGTGCGTCTGCTGAAGCAGGAGCTGAAGCACATCACACACGACATTAGCTACACACAGCGCGGTATGAATACGCTGCACTCGGTGGGCGAGAAGATAAATGCGCGCCAAAATGGCTGCTACGATATCGCCGAAGTGCAGGCCATACGCGAGGAAATGCTCAAAGTGCACAAGTCGCTGGTGTCGGGTGAGAAGGTGCGCGAAGAGTTGATGCGCAGTTTGGTGCAGATCAAGAATGAACTCAGCCGCCAGCAGATAAACGACGAAAATGCTGAGTTGATGAACGCCGCCTCGCCGTTTGATCGCGTTTGCGTCGCCTCGCAGACAGATTTGTGTGGCGCTGGCGATATGAATAGTGGCGCGCGTTTTGCCGAGATGGCCAAGACAAAGCTACAGTATTCCGAATGGCGCAAACATATTAAGAAGTTGCAGCAACAGCTAGCGGACCATGTGGAACGCATCGATCCGGGCCAACTGGAGTCCGATAAGGATCGCATTTTGTTGATACAGGAGAAGGAGAAATTCCTTAGCGATTTGAATAGCATTTCAATGGAGTCACGCACACCCGAGGAGGTGCGCGTCATACAGCAGACACGTCGCAAACTCGAGGAGGATCTTAATGAGGCATATGAGGCTACTAATCAATGCATAGCGAAGCGTCTGCGCTTCCACGAGGAGAAGCAGCTGCTTGTGGGCGAGTTACAGGAGGCGCTGAAGTCTACAAAGAAACTAGAGGAACGGCTCAAGTCATTCTCGTCGGAGAGTACATTCTCCATTAGCAGCGGTTCTAGTCTGGGTTCACTGTCGACGGCAAGCAGCAAGAGCGCGCTCAGCTTCACCGACATCTACATCGACCCATTCGCGGTCGATTCACAAATTGATGTTATCGATCTGCAGCGGCGTTCACAGCGTTTCTACCAGCAACAACAACTGCAAGCCGCCCAGGCGCAATTACAGCTGCAGCAGCAGCAATCACAAACGCATGCGATAGCACACGCGCATCCGCAGTTGCAGCAGCAACCCTCATCTGAGTTGTCGCTATCGCCGCGTAGCAGCCTTTCAATGGAAACACCACCCGCTTCACCCATGAAATACAATGCCAGTCCCGATCAGGTGGCGGCGGTTGCAAGTCAGCGGCTCAAGGAGGAGCCTACCTATGCCAATACACCTGCCGGCGCCGGTTTGCCACCGCTGTACCAACCGAGCCCAGCGCTGGCTGCCGCTATGGCACGCACGCATGCGCACGATTTAGACTCGACGCTGCTGGACTGCATGGTGCTGGAAGCCAAGCTGCAGAAGCTAAACTTATCCGCGCCACTAAATCTGGCCGCTGCGCCACTATCGCCGATTTCTGAGAAGCCATCGTTACTGGATCTGCCGCAAGAAATGCTCAGCCGTTCCTCGTCCTCCTCGAATACACGCTCCGTATCGGCGGCAGTGAGCAATGAGTCGGTGGCCGGTGACTCGGGCGTTTTTGAAGCGTCGCGTGCACATCTACCACGCAAAGAGTTGGCTCAAGTCCAAATTGGTTTAAAGTATTTGAAGGAGAAGGGTGTACTAGTCGTCTCGCTGGAACGTGCGAACAATCTTTCAGCGTTGTGGACTGCGACTGCGGACAGCTCACAAGTGTAAGTTGCGCATAAAATCGCTGTAACTTGCGTTTTTCATTAATGAGTTCTTTCACTTCCACAGTTATTTACGCGCCGCTTTGCTACCCAATTCGCTTACATCGATTCGCACAAAGGCCATGTCGGACTTTCATAAGCCTGTATTTAGCGACACTTTTGCCGTGCCTATAACGCTTAGTAAACTGCAGACAAAGAGCTTGCAGGTGACTGTGGTCAGCATGACTGGACAGAAGGAGGAAATTATCGTAAGTTTGCGCTTACATATCAAAGACTCCCCTTTTACATTTTTATTTCCCATTCACCAACAACACAGGGCACAGTACAGATAAGCATGGCCGAATTCAATCCCGATGATTCCACACTCAAGTGGTATAATGTACTCAGCTCTAAATTTATGCCAACCTTCGAGCCGCTAGACATGCCGTCGACGAGTGCTGCCGCTGCTGCTGCGGCCGCTGCCAGTGCCGCTGCAGCGGCGGCGGCTGCAGCTGTCGCCGTCAGTACAGCTACTGCGAAGCATACGCCCACAACTAGCGCTAGTGGCAGTGTACCAAACGCCGCCAAGGAGGAGTCATCCGATGAATCGACCATCACTTCGTCACAAACGTCAACTTTGACACGCAATCAAGTGCCACCGTTCGATGTGCAGGCGCAAATCACTGAAGAAATGCAAGAACAATTAACCGTCAATGACGAGGATGACGAAGATGAGGAAGACGATGATGAGGACGACGACGATGATGACGACGAATTGGAGGGACTGACAGATGGTAAGATGAATGCATTGAAAACAATTACGAAGTGTCGTCTCGCTAATATTGTTTCGTTATTCACTCTAGCTGACTTCACAAAGAAAATGCTGGAAGCATACAATTGCATCGACCTAATCAAGCAGGAGTATGCCGACAAAGAAACTAATACAGAGTGCGCGTTTCCACCCGAAAAGTCGCGCGCCTCCCAGCAGCAACAGCAAATGGCCGACGACAGGCCGGTAAAACGTTCGCAGACTTTCACACCTTCGGCGGCCGTCAACAAAAATCGCTACATTTGTCGGCTGAACCGCTCCGACTCAGATTCGGCTATGCATTTCGGCGTTACGCCGCATCCCTTCCATCGTGGCGCTTTGGAGCGACGTTCGCTGCGTTTCCACACTAAAGTGCCCAAACAAGTCACAAGTAAGTGTTGATTAGGCAGGAGTGCGCGTAGAAAAGCGTTTTTGAAAAGTTGTTAATTGTTTTCTTTTTCTTTCAGAACTTCGTCATACACACNGAAGGCAGGAGTGCGCGTAGAAAAGTTGTTAATTGTTTTCTTTTTCTTTCAGAACTTCGTCATACACACATACCGAGAACAAGTTTGGATCTGGAACTTGATCTACAGGCTCAACATAGTAAATTAGATTTCCTAAACGATCAAATAGCCAAGTTGCAGAACTTAAAGGAAGTGTAAGTCGAAGATGATTGCAATTTCCGAAAACTGTTTTACTAAAAGCAAAATATTTCTTTTGTTTCTCTTTACTTTTTTTTAGTCTCGAAAAGGGCCGTGACAATCGCGATCCCTTAATTGCCGCATGGGCTATTGAGAATGAAGAGTTTCAGCGCTTGGTCGAGCGTGCTGATCCAGCGAAATGCCCAGAAGAAAAGCAATTGCATAAGCTTTTGATGAAAACTGCCAAAGAAATTTATAAGCTGCGGAAAACCAAGGTGCCGAAGGGATCACCCGATTTGTTGTCGTTCAAGTGAGTAGATAATGTTATAATTTCCTATCAGCTAAATCATACAGATCTGGCGATTTTAGTATGACAACAAATTCGCGTAAGGAAATTCATGTAGGTAGAAATTACATTGAAATATTAACAGATAACGCCTAACGGCCTAATATTTCATCGGCTTAGCTATAGTCTAAATTTACATTTTTACTTTTTTTTTATCAGTGGGAGATAACATTAACTAACGTCGAGTAGTTATAATGAAATTGCAAAACAGATGAATTTTAGATAAGAAATTTCTGCTCTGGTTAGATTATGACTTACATTTATATATAATTCTAAAATTTCTAATCTACCGTTGTTAGTATCTGAGTGCGAAATCGATTTTTTTACTATAACAGAATTTCATAGAAAAGTAAATGGATGATTTGGTTGGATTTTCGCAAGAAATTTTGCTGTAACAGTTGCAGCTACTTGGCTGAAAAAATAAAAGGATCTAAAAGAAAAAAACTGCAATTTTCTAAAAAAACAAAACGATTTGTATTATTAGAGCCTTAGCCATTTTGGCGTTTGTAGCTGGTTTTGAAGTATAAACCATTACAAAGCCACAAGTTCATGTTCCATGGAAACAATTGATTGCGGTCCAAAAATACGAAATAGGTTTTACGATACGCTCTAGCCTGTCCTGGTTAATCTTCAAAGATATACAAGCAAATATACGAAACTGTCTTATCAAACTAATTGTGATAATCTCTTAGGCTAAAAACATAGTCGAGCGCGGTTTGTCCATCGAGCGTTGTCGCCAAACACAACTAACGATGAGCGCAAGAAACCGGCTGTTTCGTCGGGGTCGGACCAAAGGGAGAGGGGTGTTAGCTGAGTTGGATCGAAATGACATGTGAAGAGATGATTATTGTCGTGAAAGGAGTCTCCGCATGCCGAAAACTCATTGGAGATATCGGAGTCGGGTCTGGACAAGTAGCTGTTAAGATGGTTACAATATCGTAACCGTAACAGTGCCGAGTCTGTAATTGGTGGAGATTGGGCTCCGATCACGGCATTAATAGGCCGGGAGTTGTGGTAGGTGGGCAACTTTTCCCTACGAATGCCGTTTATAACTCATCGGTACGTCGTGAAGACCAGCGATTAGCCGATGTATGTCGGCGCCGCGTGCATATATACATGAAAAAATGCCTGCAGGCTATCAGAGGTAAAGGTACTTTCGTACAGAGGTCTTCAATGCTATACCCAATATCGAACAGTCGTCAGCGTATGAGTTGTCCCGTATAATTTTTCTTTCCGAAACTTCAAGGGCCGTCAACGCTTCTACGCCATACATCAAGACGGTCGTGATGAGTGACCTATAAAACTTCTATTCATAAAACTCACACGTGTACATACACCTTCAAAGTCCAAGGGATCCGACGAATCTCGCAATTCCCTCCTTGCTTTAGCTAACTCTACTAATCTATTAGCTTCCGCATCATATTCCTCATCACTAAACCATATTTCAACTGTGTCCATTTTTTA
>NW_016168310.1:2930-8958 GCF_001687245.7 Rhagoletis zephyria | reverse complement strand
GCATTGATTTGTTCACCGAGAGTGGACCTTAATTCTCTCTCAAAGAAATCCAAAAGATAGAGAGTCGCCTTGTCTGAAACCTCGTTTCGTTTCAAAAGTCTTGGATAGGTCCATCTATTGTGTTGGAGCTGGCGATATTGCTCTTTTTAAGTCAAGTCATGTTAAATTCAAGTGACCAAATCTAAAAAATTTTAAGCAGAATATTTCGCCCACCGTCGCCGTGAAAGGTACGACTTGCAAATTTCCTGAACAACTTTTACTCTGAGTCGAATGCAATACACTTTTATACATTCTTTTAATGCACAATTTTATTTAGAATTTGGATTTTATAGTTGCAAAACATACTAACGTAGTTGGTAATTAAACCAAATTTTGAAATTCCATTTGTTAAATTTTTATATCTTTTGTTTTTAGGGAAAAAATGACGTTCTTCACACGTAAAGGTTTTCCAGTGCCCGAGTTACCAGATCGTGCCGATTACGTGCTGACCGATGGCGATCTCATCGAAGAGGAAGATGAGGACGAAGAGGAAGACGATGAAGAGGACAAGGCACGCGAAACAGCGATCGCAATCAATACAGCGCTCGTAGCTAGCAACAATAGAAATAAGAATCTCAATGAGAATCATGCAGGTGGAGCGATCAGTCGAAGAGAACTGAATGCAGCGAAAACCACAGCAGCTGCAGCTGCAGCCGCGGCTGCCAACGCCAGCGCCAGCGCCGCATCGACAGCAACAGCAACAGCCACAAATATATCATTAGCGCCAAGCACAAGCGCTGCCGTAGCAGCTAAAGCGCCAGCGCCGAACAACAGCAGTCCCAGCAGTGACGATCAAAAAGATCAACGTTTTGAATATGTGGTCGATCGGAATTATGGCGTTGAAGTGTGAAGCTTTTAGAACATAAACTGTTTTTTTTTCTAAATAAATACATAGCTGTAAATATAAATATTTATATAATTTTAATAGCCGCCAACGGGATAGCGGAAAACTCAAGAAACAAAACAATTGTGCCTTACTCGTAGTTTTATAGGAAAAAAATATGTAGATGAAATGACGACAAGCGAAAATTATATTCACTGAATATTTTTATAAATCAATTAAGAAATATTTAGTAATGAAGTAGTGTTGGTGTACAAAATTTTATTATTTGTCTTATGCAAAACATAGATATTACTCAATAAGAAAGAAGACGAAATTTGGCATTAATATTGGCGAAGTACGACGTGCGCGCTTCTGGATTTGTGCATCTTTAATTTTTTTTTTTTGTAAATGAATTTGGACCTGAGACTAAGATCGGCTCTAATGCGATTTAATTGTATTAAAGCTGGAATAATTTTTATAGAAAACAAAACAAAAAATACACACAGGCATACATAGTAGAGCTATTTAGAAGATGTAGCAACCGATTATTCATATAATTTTTTTTTTTTTAATATTAGTTAAGCTAATATTTAATTGTAAAACTTCCAAGCGCATATTTTCTCGCATGCGATTTTTTTCTTACAGCGATTTTTAAATGTAAAATGCTTATTTATTTAATTTTTATACATTAATACAAATATATTTTTAATATATTGGAAGGCTTGCGTTTTTGTTGAGCTCGATTTATACTGCTTTATTGTCATTTAAAACTGAATGATGGCAATACACATGATGATGATGATTATTATAATTATTAGTGCTATGAAAATTATAATCATGTATGTATTTGCATACATACATAAGTGCAAATTAAAACAAAAAATTATACACCCCTATTGCGAATGTCGACTGGCAGTAGATAAACGACTATTAAGCGATTATCGATTAGCGATGCTATTGCGAGTGTCGCTTAGTCGCTCAATTAGCGACTGTGAATACTTTTTAATCGCTCATTCTTCTATTGAATTTTATAATAAAAGCAATTATTTTAAAAATGATGTAAATAAAACACTCAAGAAACAAATGTAAACAAACAAACAGCTGTTTACAATTCTGTCAACCATTCACAATAGTACAAATTTTTATCGATCAAGTTACACAATAGCAAAATAAAAGATGATCGACTCGATCGACAAATTTCTATTCTACTGCCAGTCGACACTCGCAATAGGGGTGATAATTTGGCTACTTATTTAAATAATCATTTTAGTATATTTTTTCTGAAGCTAATTGCATTGCGAAAACAATATTCTTAACGCAAATTTTCAAAAGAATTTTTTTCTGTATTTTTGCAAGGAAATACGCGCCTTTTTTACGGTTAAGTCTGCCACAATTATCGTGAATTTACTTTCACAAATAAAAACAAAAACTTTGTTGTTATAGTTTTAGTGAATTTTTATGAAACAAGTGAAAATATGTGAAATAAAATGTATATGTGTGTATATAATGATGAACGCAAATGCAAGCAAAATCTAATAAAACTGGACAACATTTTTTAATAAACGAAACTCTGCGGCAATCAAATTTTAATCGACTTATCGATTTTTCGTAGCGCATCGTTTCACTCCCATTTTGTTGCTTCGCTAAATTTAGGTATTTTCAGCGCTGTTTCTGGTTTTCATTCTGCATTTGTACAATTTCGAACAATTATAATGAATATATGTAGTGTTGGAAAAACATTGTATGTATGCATAAGTAGATATGTATGTATGTGCTATCGGCCAAACCCGATCTTAGGACAAACTAGTTTTGACTAGGCTAAACTAGAGTAAACTAAATCAGGCGCCGCAGTATTTTTGAATAGAACTCCTTTCTTAAAAAAAAAAAAAATAACAATATTGTTGCGTCCAACTTGATTTCGCGTTAGACGGTTGTATCGGATCTAGATAGAACTACATAGTTTCGCCCAGAAAAAACTAGTTTGTCCTAAGATCGGGTTTGGCCGGTAACACAGTATATATTTGGTGGTACTTTTGTATGTTTGCGTTAAAACGTTTTGATTTTATAAATAAATATTTTGGTAGATTTATATAAACATAACTATTTAAAATTAAGTGTGCGGTTCCCCTATTTAAATGGGTAAATATTTTAAGCGAAAATGTTTGTATGTATGCATGTAAATTAGAAGTAAAACAAAAAAAAAAATATAACTGTATATGTGACTAATTTGAAATGGGAGAACTCTACATGTAATGCATTATATGAGAGTGCTACATATGTATACATAAATTTAAATTTATCTTTAAATATATGTAATTCTAATCATTAATCAAAATAAATTCATACATACATAAATGTAGTTCTTTCATTTTTTCTCTCCCTTTTTAGATTAACTAACCACAAATTACTACTCAAATAAATTTTAGTAATGGACATTGTATTTGTGCAATAAATGAGAATGAAACTGAAAACAAAAAAAAAAATATTTTGTATTTTTAGCTGGAAAATATTGTCGGGGATGTGTTGAAATAGAGAAAACACAATAGCGATATTCTCCGAGTCTTGCAGTATTGCAGTATTCTCCGGTTTGCAAAGCTGCCCCATACGAGAACCGGTTTTTACCGTGCAATCTGTGCGCCATGCAAGGGCTTTGCAAGATTCAGAGAATACCCTTAATATCTCAAAAAGGTAGTGATCGTCCTATTTGAAAGGGTCCTTATGGCCGCCTGGCTATCTGAAAATACTAGAAATGCGCCTTTTAAACCCTTCCCAAGGTACAGTCTGACACAAATTAAGGTTGCTAGTACCTCGGCCTGAAAAACCGTGGGCCAAGTAGCCATTGCAATAAATGTTTTGTGCCAGGTCTGATCTGTCTGTGTACCAGTGTACATATCTGAAATTTAGTTCTGTAAACCATTTGACTAGATATCGCGGTCTGGAATTTTGATCTGAATTTTCTTCCAAAGCAGATTTCCTTTGGCTTAGCGTCTGAGAGCTTGCAGATTCCCTGACCTGGTTTTTTGCTCAAAACACCTTTGTGTTGTCTTCTTTTTAAAAGCATTGTCAGAATTTTGCATTCTCAATTTGGCAAATTCCTCGAAGCTGCTGCTGCTTGGACAAAAATGTGCGGTGGGGTCCAGCGTAGAAGCGACTCTAATTCCGTGGTTGGACACGTTCTCGTAGTTCCTGTCACCGACAGTAGATTCATCCCTTGGAGTTTGTTCAGATGTTAAACAGCAATTTTTGCAGCATTTTTGGACACCAGACAATAGAGGCATAAGTTACAATCGGACGGACTGTAGTTCGATAGAGCCATTCTATTAGTTAGGAGTCTAGGCTCAATGTTCGACCGAAAAGTGTTCGTCAGACCCACATGGCTAAGGTGGTTTTACTAAGAGTTTTGTCTAGATGGAAATCCCAACTTATTCTCCTATCCAGGGTAACCACGAGATATTTGACTTTGTCAACGTACACAAACACTCTTTCACCAAGGGTAGCCGAACCAGCGTTCAACTGCCTTTTGCGGGTTTATGCAGAGGCCCTCATGGGCACACCAGTTTGACACCACGCGCATATCTACACTTATAACGTCTGATACAGTGGTGCTGAATTTTCGCGGCACAATAATTACTAGGTAGTCGGCATAATCCTCAGCATCGTAACCACTTTCCAGTAGTTTACCGTTGGGCTTGTTAGAATATATCTTTTGTTCACTGGGACATTTGGATACCGAAAATTTCACTATTGGCCACTTGCTGATAATAGTCGGAAAAATTAATTTGACTCATGCTAAGATTCCAAATAAGATGTGAAGCATTGTAATATTTAATAAATTTATACTTACGAAATTATGCTTTCTAAAAAACTCACCTTCACAATTAAACTCAAGACAATAAAGTATTTCTAAAGTATATTCTAACAATTTATTTATAAAAATAAATATTTATTTTACATTTACATAATTAAACGATAAAAAATAACAACATTTAAATGTATCATTTAATTATTTCCTCTTTGTAAATAAAATATACGAAATAAAAAAATATGCATATAAAATTAACACTTAACTTTACAAGAAATAATAAAAGGAAAACTGCTGCACATTTATATTAAAAAAGTTTTCGATACAAATAATAAATGCCGTATAAATATATGTATTAGAAATAGAGGGTCGTGCTTAAAGCAAAGTTGTAAAAAACGACTTTTTTGTTTCAAAACCACTACAGTTAGTTTGCAAAATTAAAAAAATTTTTATTTAAAAGATATGGTTTAGATACAACGGATTGTAAACTAGTACATATTTTGTTGGAAACCTCGTAAGGATATTAGTCAAGGACCACGCTGCTGAAATTTATAGCATTTTCAGTTTAAATGAAACCATGTTCAAATTAAGCGAAACCCTTTTCAAATTAAATGAAACCTTTTTCATGTTAAGCGAAACCTTTTTCAAATTTGATGAAACCTTTTTCAGATTCAATGAAACTTTATGCAAATTAAATGAAACATTTTTCAAATGAAATGAAACTTTATTCAAATGAAATGAAACTTCTTTTTTGGATTACTTTGAATTAGCTGTTACGTGTTGATCTCCTTTACGGTCAAGGCATGTTGAATACAGTGTTGCCGTTTCGGTCCAATTGGACCTAAATTGGTAGTTTCATTTCTTAAAATAAGGCTATGGTAGGTTGGTTGGTTTGTTCTGATTTTCGAGGGGTTTTGGTAACTAGGCAAATCATATAATTTATTCATTTTATAAAACTTCAAATATCTCTGTTTTCGGGAGTACATGTAAAGGATGATGTGAAAAGGAAAAGAGAAATGGGACATGTCAAAATTATTCTTGAACCGAAGTTGAATGTTGCCGTGATTAGACTGTGCTCTAATCCATAGAGTTTGTTTAAGTTAAAAGAGAATAATTAGACAATTGTTATGCAAATGCCAAATTTTACATTTCGCTTAAGCGAGTGAGAGAGAAGGGAGAGTATTTGTACTTTATCTCACTGTTCACCCTTAAGAAAATAATAGTTGACAGCTTTGAATTCGTGTAGCAACAGTCAAAATAAAGATCATAATCGGCGTTTTCGACTCCCTGATATAAATATGGCGTCGATAACGTCGATAACGATGTGTAACTGGGAGTTAAGGCTCTGTTACGTACGTGTTTTT
>NW_016168310.1:0-1329 GCF_001687245.7 Rhagoletis zephyria | reverse complement strand
ACTTAAAGTAATATTATCAACAATACATTAAAAAAGTATTAACGTTTTTACTGTTTAATTAACAGCAGAATATAAGTTAACTCTTCACTGGGAAAGCGACCCTTGAAATTAAAAAGAATTATTATGAATTGTCGTACGGCAGATTAACATATAAAGACATTTCTTTTTTGCTGACTTTTCAAGAATTATAATATTTTAATATCTGTACTGAATTTCCACTAAGCATTGAATTGAAAATACTGACAAATTTTTTAGCTTTTGAAATTTTCATGTGAAAACAGACTTAATTGCTATTATTTTAAACGTAACGACCCGAATTTGCCCAAAAAGTTTGTGTGATTCAATGCACTGTGAAAATCCGGCATTACACTTTTATGTTTGATATATATGCATACATTCATGATTTCTAAATACGATTAGCATTTTTCAGGCACCGAACATAACAGTTATTGATGAAAACTGTCATTGTCATACCAATACATTTTTTTACAACGAGAATCAAATTTGAAAACATTTTATTATTAGTAATTTTTATGCAAAATTAAAAAAATAACAATTTGTTTTGATTTTTATCTAAATAATCTGTAAGTAACAGTTGTTTTTAATTTTTATTTTATATGTTTAGAACAGTTGTTGAAGACATTTATTTATAAAAATCGTCAATATAAATCATTCACAGACTTTTATTTTTTAAGTCATACGTATAAAAGTCATTATTGTTTTTCACAGTTAAAAAGGTGTTGGAGAACCAAAGTTTACTACGGCTTACACAAATGACATTTATAAGTATAGTTTTTAAAAATAAAAGTCAGTAACTGATTTATATTGATGACTTTTATAAATAAAAAACTTCAATAACTGTTATCTAAGATATACTAATTCAAAAATTAAAAATAACTGTTATTTGCAGATGAAAATCAAAAATAATTCTTATTTTGGATTTATAAAATAAAAATCCGAAAAAATATTATTTAAGGAGTAATTAAATAAAGTTCAAAAAATAATTGTTAAAGAGCGACAGTTTTTAATAAAATTTGTAAATGTTACGGTCCCTGTCATTTCAAAAAATATTTATAACAACTACGTTTTCATATACTCAGTTAAGTCATTCACAAAAAGGATTTGCCGTGCATTTGTTATTGTTAATAGGTAGTAAGAAGAAGTTAGTTGTGGGCGGAAATGTTGCTGCTCTTGGTGTTGGTGCATTATTTTCTTTGTAAGCAAATTGCTGATGCGTTCTGCCAGTAATGGTATTTAAGTGCAAATAACTTCAGCATTAGTTACTTTTGCGTGTATTGAGCTAACGGCGGCTGTGGAAGTGAATGCTAC
>NW_016168309.1:0-19561 GCF_001687245.7 Rhagoletis zephyria | reverse complement strand
CACCAGGATGCTTGTTTCGAATCCTTCTAACTGTTTGTAGTTATTATCATTAACTTCGTATTCACCAGGATGTTTGTCTCAAATCCTTCTAACTGTTTGCGATTATTATTTGTCCCTTAGGATCAAAAATGATTAGTGTTTTCCAGCCCCACGTTTGGGCGCCAATTGTGCTTTTTCGCACGTGTTCTTTATTGAGTTCTTTCTAAAACTAAACTTAATAGTTACCCTAACTGTCCACCTAACCCACGACGTTGGATAACGCTGCTGCTGCTCTGCTGGTGGTTAGCGACGTTGACACAATCGTTGCGCTAACGATGTTTACTTGATGATGTTGTAATAGCTGCTTTTGCTGATGCAGCTAAACATGATGAAGAGAATTGTAGTACTTGTGATGTTGTCATAGTGCAATGACCACAGACGATAGCAATAGCTATTGTTTCGCTGACACAGCAAAGTGTGCCAACAACGATATGCGATCATACTGTGTGATCGCATTTCTGCTGATCCAGCCAGTTGCATGAGGTGGCGTGCTGTCGTAATTTGGCTGAATGCGATTGACCTAGGCGAAGGCTAGGAAGACAACTGTGACATTTGGTTAATGTCATTTGTGGGAAGAAACTTGTGATAACTTATATAAAACTCAAAGCGACTCTTAATTCATATTCGGTCGCTGGCCAATTTATTGAGCTTCAAATTAAAAACCCATATCTCTGAATTTGTGCTTAATTTTTGCGACCTATTTGCAAGAAAATTAAATCTTGCGTTTCTGTACCGTGTGAAGGATAATTTTCTAGAGCGAAGATAAAAGTAAGTAAAAGGAAACTTTTAATGTGCTTTTGTTCCAAAAAAAACCGTTATTAATTGCTTACGATGACAAAAGATCACATTATAAATATCAAATAAAATTCACCTCAATAAAAAGGTCTTCTGAGATTTAAACGCACGTACTGGTGATCACCAAACCTGGTCGCAGACAGCCCAAATCATGCGTTTTTTTTATAGGGTTGTCAAAAAATGTGCTCAAATTACCGCAGAACCAACTTTATTGTACAACAAACAATTAATAACACTTGGTAGGTTCACGCGTATCGTGCCGAATTCTCAGTACTCATAGCTCTCTGTTTTATAACTGCTGGCACTCTGTTGCAGTGCCTTTATACGCCCTCGTTACTTTGTTTTTCTAATTGACACGTTTCTCGCAATTTCCGGAACATCCCTTTTGACATTTCTCGACTTCGAAGCTTGTATGTCTCTCATCGAATATTCCGTGACTTTTATTCGCAATTCCTTTATCTATATCACTAGTTATGTACATGAGGTTTAGAGGCAAAGCCTTTCTTCCTCTGCGGCACTTGCAAAAATACCAGCTCACCCCAGGAAGCCCTTTCGATTCGATGCTTAATAGAACCTTATTTCCAGCTTATGTCATAGAGTGCCGGTCACTGGTGGTTAGGCCGCTTCTTATTTCCAAGATTTCCACACTCACCTGACCGACTTTTGGAAACCAACGCAATCGAATTTTTCTTTAATCCTGTCAAGAGTTTTCTTGGTTCCCAAGTGCTTTCCAATTGGACCTCTGTGAAACTCGCTGAGGACATCCGGAGCTCTTACTTTGGACCAACCACTAAACTCCTGATCCATCGTATCAACGTATCATTGTATCAACTCACTTCGAGCGCCCGTTTAGTACATTCAAGACTGTGTTAAAGCCTGTTCTGTTAAATCGAGTTGATAATGAGGAAAGCCGATGGATAAATAAAAAAGTAGTTAGTGGTCATATGAAATTGCCCAAAGATTATTTATATGAAAAATTAATTAGCAGGAATGACTGTTACTCATACGCCATGCACACCTGAATATATCTCGAAAACTTATATATGGATTAAAAAATAAACTCAATTTCCGGAATCAGCAAGCAATAGGAATTGGATATGTAGTGGCGTTTGTTTAACGTTTTTTTCCTGTAAACCGGTGTTATTTTTAAGTTTTTGTCCTTTTTTGGCTTTTTTGCTATTTCTAGTCACATTTCCTGCCTATTTCGCTTTTTTATTTTGCCTTTTTTTATAGGTTTTTAAGTACTAAAAATCCGTTCCCTGCTTATCACATTAACCGAATAAAATTTTTCAAATAGGTGGCAAATTTTCACAAAAATATTTTCGACAGTAAGCTCTCTTAACCCTCTTTATTTTGATACCCTATTGCAATATTTAATTTATTTTATCAATTTAATAATTGGATAAATTTTTGAAACAGGTGGAAACCCTGCCCAATAATATTTTTGGTCTAAACCTCTTTAGTTCGACACCCATATGGCAATATTTAATTTATGTTGCCAATTAAATCAAATTAAAATTTCCAAACAGGTGGCAATATTTCACAAAAATATTTTCGACTGTAAGCCTTTTTAAAACTCTTTATTTTGACAGCTACATTACAATATTTACCTTATCTTATCTATTCCACAAACTGTAATTTTCAAAGATTGCAGAAATTAGAGCTGAAAGAAATTCCAGCTGATTTAAAATTATTTTTCAATTCAAAATTTCTTATAGGCAGTTTTATGAAACCAATTTAATTGAAAAATTATATTTTTTATTTTGTAGGGAAATTCCTAGTGAAACTGGCAGTTAATGGGCTAATTGTATTAGTTCTTCCCTTTTTGTTCTGCTGCCTACACCTTTCATTATATCAAATAACCCGTTTATGTTTTTTACTTATTTTAGACGGCAACTAATACATAACTTTCTTGCTGCTTTATCCTCATCAAATCGGCTACTAAGCACATAAACTCTTCGACCTATGCACCATTTAACGCTTGGCTAACAACCTCTGCGCTTTGTACACTTGATATTCTTAAGGCCAGTCGGTGCGGCTGTATGCTTACTTACGATCGTCTGAGTTTGAGTGAAAAGCCATTTAATTAATTTAAAATTGCACTCACTCAAAGCGAATCTAATGCAAATTGCTAAACGCCTTCAACCTTCCAAGTTGAAGCACCGCCGACCTCTTTGATACGGGGCGGCACGAGGCGGTGGCGATGGGTGTAGCAGAGGCGGATGCCACTTGACAAGTTGACGTTTCAAGAGTGGAAAAGTGCAAAAGTGTACGAATGAAGGGGCGGGGGGGTCGAGTTAAAGCTCAGGAAGCTAAAGTTGAAGAGCGCACAAAGTTTAGTTTCAGATGCACACATGTAAATGGGTATTTATGTAGGAGTGTGTATATATATATGTATAAGTGTAATGATGTAAACAGGCCAGGATAGCAGGAGGCTTCCGAATGCGTCGGCATCCGTAATTAAGCAATTATTTTCTACGAGCAACATTTCGTATCCAACTTTGAAGAAGGGCGTTGCTGGTTTTTCCCATATCTTCACCTTTATTTTCGCACATTTTCGCTACTAATTCTGCTACGTGTATCTGCTTTAATTGAGAAACAGCACCGCCACCAGAATGTTTCATCAACAGTCTTTGACGACTTGCACGCCCGCCATTTGCGAGGCGGTAACTGTCTTCTACTTTGCCCCATTGCTTTATTCAATTAGTAGATTATAAAATGTTGCAAAAAAAAGACACAAACCTGGAATGAAAGCGATAAAAAAGCAATGAAATAATGTGAAATCAGCAGCAGAATAGCAGCAGCAGCAGCAGCAATGCGTATGCGTCGGTGTGTGCAGGAAATGCGCAAATTGCCATAGCTGCAGGAGAAGCAAACGTAAGACAGAAGAACAAAGCAGCTGGCGGCCACACAAAAAAGGAAAGAAGAAGCAAAGAAGACAGATAACAAATCCAGCTGATAGCAAGCGCCGTTGCAGGGAAACCCAGAAAGACCACTTCATTGACCGAAGTCCACTGCTCCCTGCTGCTGCTGCTGCTCTGTGCAAATACCTTCTGGGCAGCAATGAAGCTCTTATGGCGCGGCGTGTCGGCAGGCGTTAATGAGTGTTGACAGTGAGGCGCAGCGCTTAATGAATCTTAGGGAATCCCTTAGCTTCGCACTTAAATGTTTTCCTTCATTTCGCACATTTCTTTTATTAAATTTTTTTTGAGCTTTTTCTCAAAAAATGAAAAGAACTTTTTCTTGAAGTGCGTATTTCCGCTGCCTTTAGGGCATTAGGGTTCAAGGCACAAATCGTGGCTGAAAAGCAGAGTAGTAGCCAGTGCTGGCGAGAGCGTGACCTTGATAAGTGGTGGACAGTTTGAGCTGGTTGTGTGATGCCATTGTGGAATTTGAAAAGAAAATTCTCCAGTCGAAGGATGGGTAGAAATTTAGTTTGGAAAAAAGTGAATACGAAAATCAGCAGGAAATGGCTGTGGCAACTGTTGGTATTTGACCGCAGTTTGCCGAAGAATTATATGATAAAAATAATACAAAGAAAAAGTTTGCAGAAAAAGTATTAAGCGATTGTCTTTTTATGGACAGTTTTTTTTTTTATATTAGAAATGTGCTTCAGAAAGTCATCACCATTTATCTGCCAGAAATTGAGAACTCTTCTTAAACTTGAGAAATACATATAAAGGGCATGCCATTTGTTGAAAATTTGCTTCTATACGTAACGTTTTTTGATTTCAGTTTACTATTATTTTCGGCAGGGACCGCAGGAAGCTTTCGTAATCTGGTTCCATCTGGAGAAAAGTGCAGCAGAAAGTCATCGTGAATGAAACATAGGAATTTTTACACAACCGACCAGGAACACGAAGGAAGACCATGTACGACCATGTTGAAGCCGAATTGTAAGAAATTTTGAACGAAGACTCGTGCCAAACCCAAGCATAACTTGCGGAAATATTAGACGTGACTCAACGTGACATTTAGTTGTTATTGAGAGCCATTGCTATGGCCCAGAGATCTTTGGCTAGGTGCCTCACGATGTCAAGCCAAGCGATTTGGAACGGTACAAAGAAAAATCCTTTTTGCATTGTATTGTCAACAAGGATGAAAAATGGATTCAGTACGATAAGCCAAAGCTCCAGAAAGCGTGTGTTAAGCGCGGCGAAACCGAAGCATGAAAGCCAGATCCATATATCCATGGAAGTAAAGTAGTTTTCTGCATTTGGTGGGATCAGAAGGGAATCCTGTATCATATAACAATGCTCGGCTCGCCTTATACCCCAGATCTACCATTTTCTCCGCACTTCAGTTGCAGGTATCAAAAATTGGCTTCATATTTTCCTGGTCTCCAAAGACGAGCAGTTTGATTGATGCATTGCCAGAAAAGTGGGGAAAAAGGTAAACAAATTTTCAAAGAACGAATTTGCGGTGAGCTGTTTAAGGCCATCTGCACCCTTAAAATAAATGGGTGCTGGTTTGATACAAATCTCTGCTGGTGGCAGGGACGTTAATGGTAATATTTTCAATGCCATAGGGTTGTACGCCAACGCCGCCGTTGGAATTTTTAAAGAGATATTAAATTGTTGGAGTACCTTATGCTGAATGCTGGCTCAACCCAAATACAAATACTGAGCCCGGGCTTACAAAATTTAACATATTTACTGGTGGCTCCAAAATTTATAAAGGGTTAGAATGGTGGAAAATGAGTAGACGGCAGCCCGCTAACTACTTCAAAACTAATTCCAAAATTCGACATAATTATGTTGGAAAATACAATGGACTTGTTTTACCCTGCATGCCTGGTCAATTAGCGGTTTACTAATGATACAAGAGACCATTTGGCTAGAGAAGAAACTTTATGAAACTTTATATAAGCAAGTATGAAAAAATTTGTAACATCTATAGTTTTGGTGTTTCCATTCTCAAATTTTTACAGCCTACTCCATAAAGTTTGACAACCGTTCAGGTTGAAAAAAAGAAAAATCGAACCTGGTATAGTTAATAAAAATAAATAAAAAATAAATAAATGCAATTTTTGAATGCAACATTTTTTATTTTAATCTATCTCACACTCTCGTGGAAAGCCGAGGTAATTACGCATATGTTGTTACCTTAACTGATTTTCTCCGAGAAATAGTATATTAACTACGAACAATTGAAAAAGGTACTTCTCCGTGAATTCAAAATTTCGGGAATTTTTTTTTCGAGATTTTCGAAAATCATGACTAAATAAAAAAAATTATGTCTTCTTTTTTTCGATAAAGAATGTAAAAAAATATATTTCATAAAAAAAAACAATAAATATTGAAGTGTATATATTGTATGGAATGACCCACATACATATTACACCAACTTTCTTGGCTATATTGCTAAATGTAAGCTGAATTTTGATGCTTGCTACTAGTGTCATGAATTGACTATGCCGCATATTGGTGTATTCATGCATTCCTATCGGAAAATTAGCATAAAAAGTGTGTGTCTGAAGAATGCAAAATTTCTACACAGCAGCCCGAAATTTGTTACAAAAATCGAAGTAATTCTCATTCTGTTCACTTTGTGTTTTATTTCTGTTAAATACGTTGCAATAGCGTCTCCTCTGGGCACTGCCAACGACGTGACAAAATTAAGATTCAATGCGCATTCATGAGGAGCATAAAAGAAAGGAGGGGTTATGATATTGTCGCGCTGATAGCCATTGTTAAATTATATTACATTTTATGCCCATGTAATAGGGAAAACTTAGAAAACATTAGTTGCTGTGTGTTGGTGCTTTTTAGTGCGCGTGTTGTATATGAAAAAACGCCAGCTACTATAGTGTATCTATAATATTTAATGGTCAAGCATTTTCATGTTGTAAGCCTGGCGCATAATTTTGGCTATTTATTTGGTAATGAGATATGTATGTAAATATGTGTTTACCGTTGTTTAAAGGTAAAATTTCAGAATTGCCACCATTGCTCTTATTACTTACTTACTTATATTTATATTTAGGGGAGATTTTTCATTGGAGAATGCAAAATTTAACATCAATTTTTTAAAGTTGTTTTCAACTTTTTTTTTGTAACTTATACTAATTGAAATATTTTTTTTTCTTTAAAACATGTTCACTGCTGTTAGCTGACACTGATTTATTGCTGTGTTGAAGGCGAATTTCGCTGTCCTGGTAGTTTTTACGCTAATTTTCACTGCTTTTCAGCTGCTTTGAGTTTTTGATGTTGGACATGTTGTGCGACTTTATGTGTGTGTGTGTGTGTGTGTGTCATACATGCTGTTGCAATCGCTTGCTGATGAAACAGTTCTTCCTATGCATTAATTATTAAAACGTCAAACTGTGTTGTAGTTTTTGTATGTTTTGTGGGAATATATTTTTTACTAAATCATAATTGTTCTTAAAGTTTTAGAAATATTTTTTTGGGTAATCTAATACTTAATAAATGCAGTTTTTTATTATATTCCATCGACAGATTCTGGTTTTACTTATATTTTTTTTTACTTAAACTGGAGGCCTTGGGAAGGATACTAAGAAAATGTGTAGAAAGTTGGGTCAAAGTGAAAAGTGTTCCATTTTAGAAAAAATGTTTGCTCAGGCATTCAATTTCCCGCTAGTCATGACTTTTTAATTTTTGAATAATGAATGCAATATTTTTGAGTTAAAAGCAAGTTTTGCTTTCCGAAGATACAAGAAAAGCGTAGAAGAAGAATTGTTGGCAACATTTAATGAATATTTGAGAGCTTTCAGGTAATATAGTAGAAGTGTATGGGCATGAGAAGTGGATAATCATTGGAGCTCTTGTTAACGACTAGCCGCCTAATCACTTAATCGATTAGCAAAGGTTGTTTCAAAATACTGTCGATTTCCCTTAATCAACTAACCGTTTCCTGTCGACTTTTTCAACTAATCGCACACTAAAACTAGTCTACTAACCATTCATTTTAGATTTTTCGACAAGTTGCTTTCTACTTGTTGACAAAAACCCAACCAGGCTAATAACAATAACTTTACTGTAAAAAACTGTCCCTATTTAAGTAATTTCGGTTAGCTGATTTTCAGACAATTCGTTAATGAGCGGTTAGTCGAAAGTGAACGGTTAGTCGAACTCGAGCGGTTAATCGAATAATTATTATTCGAATATTAATCGAAAAAAAGTTTCTAATGAACAATGGTTATGTGTGCTATTCGAGAAATTTGAGGTTGGGATTCTCGGGCAGCGGATTTTTTTTTTTAGATTTTTTTTGTTAAAAAAAAATTTTTTTAATTCCATTTAATTTTTACAACCTTATATTATTTTTTTCTCTTTTTATATTATTATATATAATATTATTTTTTAATTAATTTTTAGATTTTGTTATTTTAGGAAGACAAATATTTTTCAATTTCATTTAGCTTTTAGAAACTTATATTATTTTTTCTGTTTTAATTTTATTTATTTTTTTATTTAATTTGCTTTTAATATTTAGATTTTTGTGTTTTAAAAAGAAAAAATATTTCTGTTTTATTTCATTCGATTTTAGAAACTTGTTTCTTTTCTTCCTTTTCCCCTTTTTTTATTAGGGCTGCGTTTCTTTATACATTCCGGATAATACCATTTCACAGCCGGAATAAACAGAATACGTTTGAAATATACGTTAATATATCATCAGGAACGTTCTAATGAATAAGTAAACAAAAAAGTTTATTCCAAACATTCAGAATGAATAAAGAAATGCAGCCTTTTAATTTCTATTTTTTTCAAAAATTTTATTTATTTTTTAGGAGATTATTTTGAATTAAATTTCCCTTTAAATTTTAGCTATTTTCGTTTTATATTCAACAATTTTATTCAGCCTGAGGCCGTCTATTTATAACCCAACTACAATCAACAGACACATTTTTACAAGCTTTATTAGGTATTAACTTCGCGATGAGCTAGAGACTTGAAACTTCAAGCTTGGCGCCGACCCCTAAAAAATTAATCAATCCGCTAGGTGGTGCATATGTCGAGATATTTGAAAACTCCGTATTTATAGTCCGATATGGTTCGTATTTGGTAATGAGTAGCTTTTCAAAAAATTGCCTTAAAAGTGACGCAGGAGTCGAGATTTTTGAAAAACCTGAATTTTTGGTTCGTTTTGATCAGACCTAAAATTTATATTATTTAAGTGGAAAGAAATAAATCCATGAAAAATTTGCCTATTGTGGTTCGCTAAAATTATATAAATTTGTCTTAAAAAATAATATTTTTTTGAATTACTTGCTTTTATTTAGTCTAATTTTTAGAAAACTTCCTGCTAAAAGACAAACAGAAGAATTCCGCGTTAGCAGATCTTTCAGAGCTTTCAAGATATGTGCCAGAATTGGTAGTTGTCTTTCGGAAAGGCTTCGAAGACTAGAATTTCCCTGTTAGTGTTACAAATAATTTTGCCAAAAAGTGGCGGCATGGTCAACATTTTTATGGTTATTCATAATGCACATTTCAGTGAGTTTCAGTGAATGGTTAGTACCCTGGAAAAGCATTTAATGAGTAGAAGAAAACAGAGTCAAGGTAGCTTAGAAGCGTTTTTATGCAAGCTGGATAGCGACAGAGAAGATGTTCTGGCATGCCTTTGAAGTTACCAAAGTTACAAGACCCAATATTTGTACTCTATTCTTACTCCTGATAAGCGAAATAAGTTCATGCCAAACTTTGAAAGACTGCATTCAAGCCAGAACTCGACTAGAAGTGAACAAGTGATTTCGACATTTCTACACTGAAATAATCAACTTAGCATAATACAGAACAATTAATTGCTTAACCAGGCGCTACAAAACTGCTACAAAACTGCTTACTACAAAATCTTAAAAGAAATCGAATCTAAAAGCTCGAAATTTTTAACAAAGTTTGCAAAAATTTTTTTTTTTGTGTATTGCACAAAGTTTGAAATTTGGATTCATACCATTTTGGTTAAACAATTAACTTCGTTTTTATAACAAATAACAAAAAAATAATTTGAGAAATGTGCTTATAATTATGATAAGGGGTGTCATTCCTACTTTTCAAATCAGTTAAAACACACAAAATCGGGATTCACACGCGTCGCGAAACACAGAAATTGAATGTGAGATGTGATTGGAAAATAATAAAAAAGTGTTTGAAATATTTGGACCTAAGACCAATATTTTGTCCATTACAATTTTACGCTTATCAACTGGCTTATTTTGTAGAAAAAAACAAAATCTATAACGAAAGCTCCAATCCATTCTGAAAGAGTTCGAAAGGAACACACGTTTAAAATTCAAATTACATATAAAGCAACAACACATCTCGTATATGTTGGCTGAGTTGAAATTAACTCCTATAGCTATAACCGACTTTATATAAAGTGGTACCAAATTGAATTATGGCACTCTTATGAGTGATCATAGAGAGAAATTAGAAAATTTCCAACTAAGCGTCCAAGTATATCTTCAAAATAAACCAGGGACAGTAACGGCTATGATCTTGCATTTAATAAAAATCGCAATAAAGCCGTTAAAGTTGGATTTCTATTCTTCAGATTAAATTTAACCATTTTTTATTTTTTTTTTTTTGTATAGTTATTTTGGAATTTTTATTTCAGTAAAATTATAACCGCTATTTTCAGATTTATCAGATTTTCTAAAATTTAAATCGGTCATGAAAGTGCTGTCTTCTTAATAACGGTTAAAAATGATCGAAAAATACAAAATCCAACATACCCATTAATTTGACCGAACAAATAAAATACAAATTAAAAGATTATTCTTGATCGAAAAAATAAAAATAATAAAATAACAATTTTGCAATGATCTAAAAATAAATCGCTGGTTCTTTATCGTTTAGTTGCAAAAAAATAAAAAATTACAACGAAATTTATTCTCGAAATCGTCAAACAAAAGTGGCTTGATCTAATGTAAGCCCCTTGTTTTTAGATTAAGGTTTAGTGGATTCTCCTAGAGAATTCAAAGCAAGCGTCAGTGTGTCAAAAAAATTACCACAGGTATTATAAATGATATTAGTTAACTCACTGGTTGCCATGGTGCACGTTTTTGTACGACACATTCCTATTTGGTGGGGTGCCACGTCCCGTGAAAGCGTTCGCATTTTTATGTTTTTTTTTTGTCTGATATTCGCGAAACTTTTTTGGTCTGTTTTATATTGCAAAAATTCTGAGGTACATTTTGTGTTTGAAGAAAACCTGCTTGGGATCAGGTAAAGACTTTAACAACTATCTGCGCTGAGAAGTCACAGTGGCTCTAGCGCATTTAAAGCGCGCTGATATAGCGGACAATAAAGATTCCGTTTAGTGATTAGAGTAGAAACTAACCTTGCCACAATATAAAAAAAAATAACAAAAAACAATGAGCCACAAACAGCAAAGGAATGCGCAGCAGACGCTGGATGGCATTTCCGTTGCGCACTCGAGCACGGGCGATATGGATGTACCAACTACATACAAGCATAATAAGTATCTCTCGAAACATACGACCGGCTTCTCGAAATCCTCCAGAAATTCGAATTCATCCTGCTTACATATATACTTATTTATGTGGGTATGTGCATTAGGGTGCATCATCAAAAAATAAAAAAACGGGTTTTTCAATGGAATTATACAATTTCTTATATTTTAGGATTTACGTTAACTAGACCGATTTGAGAACACCTCAAAAAAGTCTCATTATTTTGACTAAGTTGATAAAATTCTAAAAAAATGTTTAGACATACCTTTTAAGCTTAAACTCTTTTATATCATCTCCGGTAGTTTTTTAGAAAAAACAAATCCAGAACTCATTTTGTTAAGGTAAATTAGGAAGGTCATCAAAAAAATCAAATTAGTCTTTTTTTTTCAGTCTCACCCCTTCGATGGGTAATAACACGGCCACAGATATCACGCATAAATTTTAGCCCCGACTGGAAACGGTTAAGGCGTGCCGCAGAAGGGGCAGAGTAAAGATTCTTTAACCGTCTCCAATCGGGACGAAAATTAATACGTTTACTTCCTACATTTAGGGACCACCCTAATGCACCTATGAAAAACTCGATATTTGAAGGTCTATTCAAATAGATCCAGATCACGGAAATCGTAATAGTTTTTCGAAATATTTTAGCGGAAGTCGTAAAATATAACAAATTTTATAATTCCGGTGGCCGGATTTTTTTTATGGAGAGTAAGGGCTAATATGTATTTTTACAACGCATTTATCAACTTGCAATGTTGTGGCTCCAGAAACTTTCAATGTTGTGGATCCAGAAACTTTCAATGTTGTGTGTCCGACACCATAAAACCTTTGCTTTGCAAAGTTCCTATAAAAAAGTCTAGTGCATAGGGCGACATCTGTAGTGAATAGGGCGAGGTAGATGACATCTAGATGTCGCCCTATGTACTACGTTCGCTACAGCGGAAANTATAACCAATTTATGAGATTGAAAATGAAAAGCGTGGGGCGCATGCAATACAAAGCATTATATTTAATTGACAATAGGCAAACTACATAACATAGACCTAAAATTTCTTCAGCGAAAGTACAAATTTGAGATCGATTTTAAGCGGTCGTTATTCATATATCCACATACATATGAACATATATTACCCTTCATATCAATTCAGGTGGCTATTACATGCGCCCCACGCTTTTCATTTTCAATCTCATAAATTGGTTATAACGACTTTTGCTAAAATTTCAAAATCAAAAGTTATCAAAACAAATTCTATGGGACTGAGAAATATTATTTTGTACTTTTTAGTCCATTTATAAAAGCGTTGTATATTAAAAAGTTTTTTTTTATATTATTTTTATTTTTTTCTTATTTTCAAAACACATCCCGTATGTTATTGTAAATATAACTATGACAAAATATTATAGAAAAAAGTCCTTATTTAAAAGCAAACCAGTTCATTATCATAGGGCAAACATCAGCGGTAGGTCAGCGATGAGAATTAAATATTTTCGTTCATTGTTTTTTTCCCGATTAGATCGGTTATTTTTTCTTTTACTAGTTGGGCTTTAAATTTGTTTTTTCTTCGTTTATTTTTTTATACTTCTATTATTTCTTTTCCTCTTACAAATGTTTAATAATAGACAGGTACTTTGTTTAGCAACTTTTTAGGCAATTATGTTGTTTGCGTTATTTTGCAAAACGAGTCTAATTTTAAGATCTTTGTTGAGCATGACAACAATTAACTTCACACTTTTGTAGCTTTTGTGTTCTATTTTGGCAACTTATAAGTTTTTCTTGGTATGAAAACAAATAAATCATAGCTGTAGCATTTTACCACTTCAAGTGCGTCTTCACTTTGTTTGCTTTTACAGCATTTTTTCCCTCACAAGTACACACTTAGTTTTATGTTTTTTTTTTTCTACATGAATTTCCGCTTGCCTTTCGAGTACACATATATGCACACACACGCGATAGCATTTGCACGAGCTTGCTGGTTCTGGTTTCTTCGTTTCAAAGCTATTACACATGCACGTGTTTATCTATATCTCTTCGTCGCTTTAGCTTTTTTTTTTTGATTTGCTTAAGTGCGAAGATTGCGTACGTCTTTGGTGGCGATAAGCCGCTTACCATTCATTTCATTTACATAATTTGCGAATAATAAAGGATTTCGCTACAAAAGCAAAGAAAAAGAAGTAAACAAAAAATAAGAGCAACACACAAACTTAACTATTTAACTAAGTAAGTAAATATTTAATAAGCAACTTCTTTGGTGTTTGCCAAAGCACATAATTCTTCTCCTATCCCCTCTGCATACACTTCACACCGCACACACTCACTTGGCAAATTGGCAAATGTGTTGACAAAACGGCAATGCCTTAACACTTTCCGCACGATTAACGATTCAGTTTTTTCTAAGTACATACTCCAGACACGGCACGGTCAATCAATAGAACCGAAGCGAACGCATGCATTTTCTTACTTGTTAAGTAAAATAATTGTAGGTAAGTACTTTGCTAGCGCGTACGAGTTGCACTTCTTCCGTATGCTCATCCGTTACGCAGGGCGTTCTAATAAGTACTAAAAGTACCTTAGAAACTCAACGTAGCTTAAACCCCAAAAAACTGGAATTCATAGCAGAACTTTTATTACTTTGTGTGTGTGAGTGTGTGTATGTGTGTGTGTGTGTGCATGTGTATCGCTGATGGCCAATATTTGCTCGTCAATTGGATGCTGTGTCTGGATGCTGTACTACAGTGGCTACACTACATAGTTGTTTTACCAGTCTGTTATGCTGCTTGTCATCATGGCCCTGGTCTGACGGCCGAAAGCAGCGGAGTGTTGCGACATTGTCGTGCTAACGAGCCTAATACTCGGCTCAACTCGTTTCGCTTCGATATAAATATGATACGAGCTTTACACTTAGCCGTACACGCCTACATTCGTCGAGTGGAATGAAAAAAAAAAAAACGTTTACTGCTGCTGATGCTCTGTAATACTTGTAATAAACATTCGTGGCAATTCGCTTTTACATCCTCGATGGTGTGGAAGTTATTTATGATGAGCTCGCTTCCGTTGCTTTGTGCTCCTGCAGGATACTTAATTTTGAGCAGATTAAAAACGAAGCTGAGAGAGTAGAGCGCCATCACTTATACATTAAAGTCTAAGTCATTGAGCGTAGTGCCGTAGAGAGTAACCTTCGTTATCCTGAGTGGATGTACAGCATCCAAATTCTGTAATTGGGAGTGTTTGTGAAAATTCAGAGAATTTGTTAAACTAAAAATTTTACTAATAATTGCTATTGAGGTTTTTAGTACTTAGGCACATGTGTACTCTTTGCGCTATTGTCACTTGGTGCGCGGTGGCGTATGAGCAACATAGAGCAAACTGCTCTGCTCTGCTCAGCTTCATCTCCGTTGGCAGCTAAAAGAGCCGAAGTCACTGCTTTGCAGCATCCAATGCATTCGGATGTACTAAATTTAATTTTATTTGTTTTGTGTTGAGCAGAGAGCTTTGTGTGTGTCTGCTTTGTGTGAGAGTTCTCTGTTCCACACTTGGTACAAAAAGACTTGGCATACATTTACAAATGTAGCCAACTATATATAGTTGCGTATAAATGTATGTATGTCCGCGTTGTTACTGCAAATGTCACTGACCTAGTAACCGTTTTTTAAGTTTACGCCTTATATTGCTCATATATCCGCCCATCCTGCATCACAGCAATGTTTTACAATAATATTTATAATTTGAATTTTTGCAGAATTTTAAATTTTTTTTATGCTAATAAAAGTTAAAAATTAAAATTAAGTATTTTAAAAGCGTAGCCAATTTGAATTTAGTATTGTGTTTTTTTTTTTTAATTTTCATAACCTTTGTGTTGCTGTACATACTATGATTTGTATGTAAAATATACAACTTGATTTCAGTATGGGATTATTCAATAAGACCTTCTCTTTGTTTCTAGGGGTTTCTGTTGATTTCTAGGATGTATACTTTCCTGAAGCAATCATTTACTAGGTTTATATACTTTCATATACCTATTGATTCATCTGTTTTTTAAACCTTCCAGTTAGCTGTGTATATGCGCTAACGAATTTCGTTAGGACCTTCATATCGTTACCCAAACATGAAAAGGTGGCAAGTCATTTATTGAAATTGTTCAGGAGAAAAGAATAACCGATGCAGTTTAGCATTACCTCTGATTATGTGTCAGAAAATAAATTAAAAAAATTGAATTGGTACCTTTTCGCGTTTACGTAGCGATATAACCCATCATATACCCAATTTCCAATCTAGAAAGGAGGCTAGTAGATAGTTGGAAAAGTCTACTGAAGAAACTAGCAACGCGTGCAAAGTCATCTTGTGAGGATTCTAGGTCACTACCAATTTAATGGAAACGAAAGATCTGATAATCTGGCGAAGTGCGCAGTCCAACTCAACCTGCATGATTATCAGCCCCCTACGGTTCATTCAAAGTGTAATTGGCGGCAGCCAATTGCAGTCCAACGGCGTTCGGCAAACGATAAGATACAGTCAATGAGATTCGAACCACTGCTTAACCTTAGCCGGGAGAGTCTATGGACTGCGAGTTAAGGTAGATAACATATTTATAAAATAGTATTTTCTGGGTAGACAGGTTACAAATTTTATGGGCTGAGGAAGAAAACTTTACAACATATACTATACTTACCTATTGCAACTTACAGGATTTTACAGCTTAGGAAATGAATGTTTTCTTCATCAATATTTGGTTAAAGGCCTGCTTGTAGCTCTCAAAAATAACGAAAAATTCATATAAAATGACGCACAATTAATTGAAATGAAATTATCTTCTACAAAAATTTCTTAAATAACAATGCAGCTCCCTAGAAAAAAATGCTCGAAAATGTATGCCTTTCTTCAAGAAAATTTACAACAGCAGCAAAGCACTTTTTCAATACAATACAAATAGATAATGAAAATTATTTCTTTTGATTTTTCTTGAGAGCTGCAGATGGACCTTAACCTTATAAATAGCGAAAGGTTTGAAGCGACTTCATTCGTAAGTGTTATCACGACAGATCTTTGCTAGGTCGCACGACCTAATAAAAATGAAATGGAAGGGAACTCCCTTTCAATTGCAATTCACTCAGTTTTGTCCTTGCAGTATTTGTGTAGCAAGAGTGGAGTGATTTCCATATTGCTTTGTTTTGTTGAAACCACTTTGCTTACATTCGGTCTCTGACTATTACTTGTGGAGTTAAATGTGTTGCAAATATATACATTAAGGAGTAATTCGATTGTACTTTCATAGATGGGTTCACTTTTCATTACTATGTATAAGAATGAAGAAATAATGACATTTATATGGGCCTGCATAGTCCGCTTTCTTTGATTTGGTATACTTTGTCTACTCCAACAAGCTCTATATTGAGTGAGTATTCTTACTTTCTTATTTCTTATTTTCTCTTCTTTGTTAACATAATTTCTCTCTTTTGCTAACATAATTTCTCTCTCTCTCAGTAGGTAGAAACAAACCGTGACATGCATGTTTTCTACAGTAGTAATTATAATGGGATATTTTTGTACTCAACGAAATGTTGTTAATAAAAAACGATATGAGCATTTGACGAATGGTAACAGTGTTCTGTGAATGTGGCACTGTAGATATACGTATGCAGAGATATTTTCATATACATGCATAAGTTAAACAGTTCTGTAAAAAATATTATAATATATTTCATAACATTAAAAGTTGTCTTAGCTGAAATAATGAATCGAAAAAAGTAGTAAGGGCGTTAAAAAAGTTCTTTTTTAAAGAAAATTAGGACAAAGAAATAACAACACAAATAAATACAAAACAAATTTTGTGGTTTGAGAAATGATAATATACGGAAGTTTCATTGATTTCAGATTATTAAAAACAGAGTACAGCAAATTTTCTATAAAGTTTTACAAAAGAAAATCAAAACAGCAGACTCCGTTGTTTTTGGCAATAACATTTTAAAATTTGTGAAAAACGCAGTTTCGAAAAGGGCTGGCTAGGGCCCTTGTGAGTTAAGTTAACAGTATGTAGGTATTATATGTATGTACGCGATCAAATATCTCACAATTTTCTTTAGATATCTGAAAAATATTTAAATTGATTAAAACGCCAGTCAGTTTACTAACTGAAAAACGCTTGTAACATACTTACATACAGACGCCACTTAATTTCACCTGCCATACGAGGGTCACTAAACTAGTCTTTAGATTTCGAAAAACTACTGTCATTTGAGCCGATCTAACGTTTACATCATACAATTTGAGATTTTTCGCAACTTAACGTACTCAGAAAATTTTACAGTATCTACAGTTACTTCAAAGTTGCAAGTCAACAAAAAAATTTAATGATTATTTACAAATTTCGACATGGATTAACGAAACAGCAGTGTAAAGGCTTGGGTCAATTGGATTGCGGATGAATGCTGAAAAAATATAAGCGCGCTATGACCAGACAGCTAAATAATATCGTTGCTTTTGGGGTAACTTTGATATATGCGTAGCAGCTAGAAAGAAAAGGCCCATTAGCTGTATGGATATTTCAAAATAAGTAAAACCAACAAAAGTTTTTCAGGCAAGCAGCATTTTGTAACAAATTTGCAATCTTTTTCTTGTAATAATGGGTCATGTGGCTATAGTGGCGTTAGCGGAGTTTCGTTCAATTAAGTATGAGTGGTAAACCGCCAACTGTTTTGAATAAATGGAGGAAAAATAATCAATAACGGTAAACAGTTGTTCATCAAGAAAATTCGGGCTTTCACACATCTTGTCAAATAATGTTTTAAGCACCCAAAACATCAAATGTATGAAGTGACCAACGGTTCGTCCTGATTTTCGACCTAATTTATATTTTATTTGGTTTCCGTAGATCAGGGATATACTTCGCCGACAACGGTTTTTATCACCAGAAGAAGCTGCATTCAAAAACCACGCTTCTTTATAACCGACTTCAGGGAGGGAAATATGCTTCACTAACTGGTTTGAGCGTATGTAGGAGTGCATAAATAATGAAAACCAGTAAGACGATTTTTACCTACAAACTTTGGTTTTTTTTTGCTTAGGTAGTTTAGGGACTTTTCAGTAAGCCTTCGTATGTGTAGTTCTAATTGTATACCAGCAACCGAAATAACTGAAAAATAAAATTCTTAATTCCGTTAAGTGTGTTTGCGTGTCAAATGCAATGACAACACTAACAACTACGCTAACTTACATTCCGGAAATTTTCATATTATTTTCACTCAAGTGTTATGTGTACAAGTAAATAAATGTGGATTCTTATATTAATATGTTTATGTGCATGCGTGTTCATATGTATATACATACAAATGTATGTACCTGTACACATCTGCACTGGTAGCTCTAGAGGGGTAGGCAACTAGCAATTTCAATAAATATAATATTTTACACCTGCAAGTATACATACTTACATATCGCCGTTTAAAGTGCAAAACCGCGTATCAGCAAAATTCAAAACCGCGTATGTGAAGTTTTAGAAATTATTTTCTAGAGCGTAAAAACGCCCATATTTCAAAATGGCCCTCGTTTTTATAAAGCAATCGCATTTCTGGCTAGCATATTTCGGGACGAATGGATAAGGATTGAGCCAAGAGCTGGTGTGAGCAAATCCAATTATTGGCAGCCAATGTCAGTTACGCGGTTTTGTTCTATAAACGACGATATGTATGTTGTATATGAGTGCATCATCGCACATGCTAGCAGAAGTGGCAAAATAGCAAAACTCTTAAAAATTTTATTGCACTTATTTATTTTTCTTTATTTATTTACACTTGAACATTTCGTTCTCATTCCTGCACCTGAGTGCGTTCAATTTTTTTTTTAGTGTGTGTACGACCATTTCATATTTTATATTACTAAATACTTCGTTGCTGGAGCAGTGGTGGTCAGGCACTTGAAGTTATGGTGGAGAGTATGAGCATTTATAGCATTTGCCATGTATTCATATGAACCAACATACATAGCTTTATATATAAACGATATACGATATATATACGATATAAACTTTACTTTTAATCGAATTATGTAAAGTTAAAACAAAAAATTTATATCGAAATTGCAAGTATGTACTATGTACCTCGCGAGAGAAATTAAGTTTCTGTGAAGAGCGAAACGAAGATTTTACCATTATAAAACATAGTAAGGTAGAACCGTTCTCTCAATTCGTCGGCCATGATTTTTATTTATTAATTTTTTTTGAGTTCGCCATCATTTTAAAATCATAGAAAACTTGGTGTTTAATATTTCTTCTGATAAGTACTTGTATGGGTCCACATTAGACAGTA
>NW_016168307.1:18082-19566 GCF_001687245.7 Rhagoletis zephyria | reverse complement strand
TATTAAAAATTTTCATTATTTATCGAAGTATTGATTTTTATGGTAAAAGCGCCGCAGGCGAAAATTTTTAATAAAAAATCGCACTTTTGGCACTCCATGACGCTTATTTTTATTTACAGCTAAAATAACTGTAAACCATAAATGTAGCGCTGCCATGGTATAGCGAAATTTGCTATTATATTTTGGTAAGAATATCTTATTTAGGTGAAAGTAAAAAAAGAAGAAGAAGAAGTGTATAGTGTAAACTGAGTATAATAGCGCAAACGAAATGGGAAATAAAGTGGCAATACCAGCGATTTGAGGTTATAATAATTTTGGCAGGCGCAAAGTTTGTTTACTCTGTTTTATTAACGAAATATATAAAATAAAAGTGAATAAATGATTTGGTTTGCATAAAATAATAACCGGAAACGTTTTAGTAGTGTTTTAAAAGTGGAAACTGGTGATTTAGTGCATTTTTGACGTGGTAATTGCTCATAGAAAACAACGAAATTTAACAAAAGTTTTTTGTTTATAACTTTTAAATGGTTAATAATATAAACCCTCCCCCTCCAGATTGTTAATAAGGGGGCCGAAACGCGTCGTTTGGTACCCCTCCCGACTTTTCCGGACCTTTTTAAGGGGTTGTTACCCTCCACTAGAGAATTACCATAATAAATGTTAATATCCAATAGTGAAACCAGAATAGAAAGCTTAATTGGAATTCCATAACTCATTTCGGAACTAATGCAGTTGGGCTTCAAATCTCAAAAAACAAAAAAAAAAATATTGGAATCGATAGAGATGATTGAGCTGAGTATAATGGTGTACTTCTTTTTTTGGGCAAACAACAACAACAAAAATTATCAAAGGTTAAAATTCAAAATAAGCAATTTTTAAATAAAGATTTCTTAAAAACGGATGGATGCATCTTGAAAATTTTGATCTCATTTAATAGGAAATTTGATTCCCTTTATTTTGGTATACGTACTTTATATACAGCGTGGCGACGAATAACTGTTACCCAGGTTTTTTTGAGAAATAGAAGAGTCTTTTATAGATTTTGCGAAAAAAGTATGTTATTGATAATTTTCCACAGATTTTACTTTAGTTGTATTAATTAGTTTTTAAATTTTAATCCTTATTTACATTTGCCAGCAGTGTAAACTTTGAGAGAAAAGTTCATTCGGCACGCAGGTCCTCGTCAGTTAATTTGTTCCATATCTTCTGTAACCATAGGCTAATTTTCTCCGTTTTGAGTCCCTTATACTCCCCCTTCTGTCCAAAATAAGGCCTCATACTCAAAAATCTAATAGACTCGGGACTGGTGACTAGGACGGCCATTCATTCGACCAACCTTATACAGTTTTTTTCTTTTTTGTACTTTTTTTATACAAAGCCTAAGAAAAAATACACCTGAAAAAGACTTGCGTGCCAAATGAACTTTTCTCTCAAAGTTTACACTGCTGGCAAAAGTAGATAAGGATTAAAATTTAAAAACTAAC
>NW_016168307.1:4048-16737 GCF_001687245.7 Rhagoletis zephyria | reverse complement strand
GTAATGTAGTACCTCCACCCAACGCCTCATGCAAATCATTCAGAAACACAGCAAAAAGCAGCGGTGACATCAGACACCCTTGTTTAACTCCTGAAACAGTTTCAAAATCTTCGGAAAGCTCGTTTCCAGTCCACACCGCCGATGTTGTTGAGCTATAAATACTTTCAATGAATTTTACAAACTTATAAGAAACTCCCAGATGATATAATTTGCAAACCAACGCCTTCCGAGGGACTTTATCAAATGTTGCTTTGAAGTCTACGAAAAAAGCATAAGTTTTCTTGTTTCTATGAAAATTTAGATGCACGATTTCCGCTAAGTTGTATATATTGTCTGCCGTAGAGTACTGTTTTCTAAAACCAGCCTGAAACTCATTTAGAATTTCATGCTTTTTCACCCAGTCGTATAATCTATCCGTTAGCACGCCCATCATTATTTTACATACACAATTCATGAAAGAGATACCACGATAGTTACTTGGCAATGAACTATCTCCTTTTTTGAAGATTGGGAATATAATACGTTTAGAGAAGCTTTCATTTATCTTACCATCCCTATATAAGTTACTAAATACCTCCGCAAGTTTTTCAATAAACTTATCTGGAGCGTGTTTGAAGAATTCGTTTGGGATTCTTTCCTCTCCTGGCGCTTTATTTGCTTTCACTCTCTTTAACACTTCTTTTACTTCTTGAACTGTAATAGATTTATCCAGATCCTCATCCCTTATTAGCATTGGCGCGTATTGTATATCTAGAGAATTTTGCAGTGGGTTAAATAATGTTCTAAAATGTTTGCAAACATCGGCTGCTGATACTTGTAACACTGACTGCGAGTTACTATTTCTGATCTCATCGGCAATACTCCACCACGTTTTGCTATCTTTAGCCATATTTATTCTTTTTTCTAATTTCTCAAAATAGCTTGTCTTTTCTTCTCTACAAACCTGTTTGAAGCAATTATTGGCTTTTATGTATTCTACCTTATCTTCTTTATTAGTTTGTTTGTATATACGCAGATATTTAAAGGATTTCTGTCTAGCTTTAAAGCATTTAATGTTAAACCATTTACTAGACTTTGCAAGTTCGAGCCTATTCTCCCCTAGGTTTTCACTAGCTTTCTTTATTATGTTTGTCAAATTAGCGATTTTCAGATGTTCCTTTTCGCCCGCAAGGTTATCTAAATGTTTTAGTAGGTTTCTTGGTATTGGTTAACACTTTTATCAGCCCAACGGAGCTTTGGAAGTAGGTTTCAATTTATTTTGGGTCTGGACCTTGGAACATGAATGGATAGCATAATCGGTAAATGATCAGACCAAATCTGATCCATCAAGCTCTCCTGTTAACTGCTGCGATACTGCACATATATCATTTACTGAATTTCCCATAGTACTTACAGCGTGGCGACGAATAACTGTTACCCCAGTTTTTTTGAGAAATAAAAGGGTCCTTTATAGATTTTGGGAAAAAAGTATTTCATTATTAATTTTCCACAGATTTTACTTTAGTTGTATTAATTAGTTATTAAATTTTAATCCCTATTTACATTTGCCAGTATTTTAAACTTTGAGAGAAAAGTTCATTTGGCACGCAAGTCTTTTTCAGGTGTATTTTTTCTTAGGTTTTGTATAAAAAAATACAAAAAAGAAAAAAAAAACAGTTTAAGGTTGGTCGAATGAATGGCTGTCCTAGTCACCAGTTCCGAGTCTATTCGATTTTTGAGTATGAGGCCTTATGTTGGACAAAAGGGGGAGTATAAGGGACTCAAAATGGAAAAAATTTGCCTATGGTTACAGAAGATATGGAATAATTTAACTGACGAAGACCTGCGTGCCAAATGAACTTTTCTCTCAAAGTTTACACTTCTGGCAAATGTAAATAAGGATTAAAATTTAAAAACTAATTAATACAACTAAAGTAAAATCTGTGGAAAATTAACAATAAAATAACTTTTTCATAAAATCAATACAGGACCTTTTTATTTCGCAAAAAAGCCTGGGTAACAGTTATTCGTCGCCACGCTGTATAAACGTGTAATCTCCCTCATAGTCACCTTTCGTCATTCCGTTTGTAATTAGTAGCCCATTATCATAACAAAAATCTAAAAACTCTTTTCCTCTTGTAGTAATAATTTTATCCTTCGATCTTCTTGAAACTTCAATATTTCGAAATTTTAAGGACGTTAATTTACTCAAAATTTATTGATTGACCATGTAGCTGTAGCGTTCGGAAAGGTGAAAATCATATATTTAATACTTGCGCCAGGTATTTAATATTCGGCTCTGCCGGAACATAGACTTTCTTACTTGCTTGAACTAAGTTTAGTTAAAACAAAGTTAAGAAATAAACTTGAATTTTATAGTATAAATAATATAATGAGGGCAAAAGAACTGTGCCGTAGTACAGAGGCTAGGTATATTTGGACACCAAAAGACTAAATAAGTATATATATTTTCTTCGCTACCTGATTTTATTTTGTACATATGTATGTACAAATCGTTTTATCTATTTATTAATCAGTATTTATGCTAAGCATACCAACTGAACTGTTATGTTTGTCAAGTTAAAGAATTCCATACATGTACGTATGTAACATAACTTGTTATTTTTGTGCATTGAATCAACAAAACTGCGTTTTTAAGTTCTGGTAACTTATTTGTAACTTTTTTTGATCTTTTTGGTAACTTTTTTTTAAGCTTGTGGCAACCGTGGGCATGCTTGCAAGAGTGTAGTCGGTAAATGTCAGCGAAGCAACGACGAATATTTGCTCATCAATCAATTACATTACTTTTTCCATTTCTTAAAATAAATTACTTATATAAACCTAAATCTATTGAATACAACTTAATCGTTGTGAGTATATGTGTTTTGATTTGTATTTAAAACGGCCATCCCGACACATGCATAATCCAATAACGGATAACCTCAAATATTTATAAACATGTATTTTGTTATAAGTATGATATAAAAAAATTACAAATCAGAATGATAAAATGGTGTTGTGTTACCAAATCAAAAGTAAAAAAAAGTAGTGGTTTATTGACGAAGGGGGGTCTATCCCCCAATCCCCCCTCTGGCTAGGCCACTGCTTCTCGTAGATATTTATTTGGCCCTTCAGCTCCTTGAAGTTTCTCGTACATATTTACTTGGTCCTTCAGCTCGTTGAAGTTTCTCGCCTGATACAGGTTGCTCTTGTTTATCTTGCTGTCTGGGATTCCTTCGATAAAGTATTCCAACAGGCTGGAATCGTCCAGGTCTATCGGTTTGCCGATCTCCATCATCGCGTACAAATCTTCGTCCAGACGCTGACGACGATTGCGGAGGGTGCGGTGTACCTCGACTTCAGATACGCTAACTCAGGGATGGAATTTCAAAATTTCAAATTGTGCCAAATGGTCCCCAAAAATAGTGCCAAAAAGAAGATGAAAGTCCCACAAAATTAAAATTGCTTTCTTTTAAGAATTTTTAAGAACAAGAAATAGTATTTTTAAAATACACTCAAGTAATATAATAATTATTAATTAATTAAATTATTACAGTAAATCACTTTTCTGAAGGGTTCTCTTAGACATATCGTCCCGTTTCTGCCTTAACCTGGTATCTGCAATAGAGGTATTTTAGATAGTGTAAGAAAACATGCTTAGTTTCTTCCCCTAAGATACAACAAACGCCATTTTTACTTAATATTCCTGGTTTCACTAACAGTAGTGGGAACCCTCATTAAGTCTTTGTTCTATTTTCAAATAGTGTGACGCGTAAACAGCTGTTATAAGTGGTAATATTAGTTTTCCCCAAAATTGTAGATACCCGGTTAAGGCAGAAACGGGACGATATATAAATTCACAGTTTCATAACACAGTATTCCAATTACGAAGGGGAAATACACCGAAATATAGCTATTTGTACGTATATACCTATTTATGTGCGAAATAATGGCAGTGAGACATTTTTACCTTAAAATGGATGAAAATGCATGACACCGTCATCAAAAAAAATAATTATCAAAAATCAACGGAATTTTCCAGCAACTTGAAACTTGCACTTTTATATAATGGACTATAAAACTGCAAACTTAGAATCTTTCTAAAAATTCTGAATTAAAAGTTTGTTGTTGCAAAAACTTGCCGACTTTTTATAATTTTTGTACACAGTTTGAAATGTCGATAGACTTTTATATAAAATTAATAAGAAATTAATCTATGAAAATAATGGAAAAAAACTGATCAAAATGTTTGTTTATACTATTTTGCACATAGGGTATAAATTTATATAAAAAATTAATATAATTCTAAGCACTAGCTTCTCATAAAAATCATTGATTGCATCCAACTCAGTCTAATAATTTATTTTAATTGGGATCAATATTTGTTATGTTATAATTTACTACTTTGTTAGTATCGAAGTCAAAGCAGCTGTTGTTATTATGTTTAATTAAGTCTTTTGTTTGAATCAAAGCTGCACACCTTTTTAGTGCAAGTTTGTTCCTACATTTTGTTTTGATTAAGTTTTGTATAGAAAACAAACAATGCGAAAAATATTCGCAAACATTAACTCGTTTAATTCGTTTTTTATTTGGCTGATCCAGAACTCTGTTATTGACAGATTTTCTAATCGTTTTATTTCGGGATAATAAGCCAAAGCTCTATATTCATTATTAATTATTTCTGCATTTTTTAGCTCACTCTTTGGAAATAAATTTACTAGTAGGGGAAGAATACTATTTGTATTTCCACTTATTACATTTTTTGGAGCAAATACTGGAATAAGCTTCATTACTTCATTTTCAAAATCAACACGCTTTCTGAAATCTTCACAAAACTTTGTATACAATTTTAAAGCATCACTTTTAAATTCGGTAATTTTACATTCTTCTAAGTTTTCGTCAGTAAAAAATATTTCTATTTCTGTTCCGCAAAAAACCTTAGAAAGGGGAAGATGGTCATTCAAATTTAGCGAGTATATAGTATCTGCCATAATCATATTTAGAAAATTTTCGGGTATGCAGCTTGTAGCCTATTCAATTGTAGTATAAGGAAGTGCAAGTTTCATGTCGTTAAAGATTATCGTTGATTTTTAAGAATTTTTTTTGTGGAGGGTGTTACGCATTTTCTACCATATAACACATGATACATTTTAGACCAGGAGCTCATGACCAAAAAACTCATCATACTTCAGATCGATTGAGATTTTTTGTGAGCTTAGCTTGTTAATATATAAATCGAGATCGGGGGGCTGGCTGCTGAACAGCGGTCTTGATTATGCGTTTTTAGCGATTAAAGATGTCAATAAAAACCGATTACTCAACATACTTCAGATGACTTGAAATTTCGATAGAATTTTATTTACAGTGTATAGAAAATGAATTCAACGTTAGCTGCCAATTCTGATGGTCTTAGTACTGCCAGTCCATGTTGAAAGTGCATTGTTGCACCTATAAGTCAGCATACTTCAGATGACTTGAAATTTTGATAAACATTTATTTACAGTGCATATAAAATGAATTCAACGTTGCCTGCCAATTCTGATGGTCTTAGAGTACTGCCAGCCCATGTTGAAAGTGCATTAGGACATTATTAATATTATAAATAAATGAAATATCTACAGCCAGCCCAATCTGATGGTCTTAAAGTATTGCCAGCCCATGTTGAAAGTGCATTGTTGCAACTATAAGTCAACATACTTCAGATGGGCTGTCCTTATCACATCAAATTAATAATATTATAAATAGATGAAATATCTACAGCCAGCCCAATCTGATGGTCTTAAAGTATTGCCAGCCCATGTTGAAAGTGCATTGTTGCAACTATAAGTCAACATACTTCAGATGGGCTGTCCTTATCACATCAAATTAATAATATTATAAATAGATGAAATATCTACAGCCAGCCCAATCTGATGGTCTTAAAGTATTGCCAGCCCATGTTGAAAGTGCATTGTTGCAACTATAAGTCAACATACTTCAGATGGGCTGTCCTTATCACATCAAATTAATAATATTATAAATAGATGAAATATCTACAGCCAGCCCAATCTGATGGTCTTAAAGTATTGCCAGCCCATGTTGAAAGTGCATTGTTGCAACTATAAGTCAACATACTTCAGATGGGCTGTCCTTATCACATCAAATTAATAATATTATAAATAGATGAAATATCTACAGCCAGCCCAATCTGATGGTCTTAAAGTATTGCCAGCCCATGTTGAAAGTGCATTGTTGCAACTATAAGTCAACATACTTCAGATGGGCTGTCCTTATCACATCAAATTAATAATATTATAAATAGATGAAATATCTACAGCCAGCCCAATCTGATGCTCTTAAAGTATTATTAAGAAAGTGCATTGTTGCAACCATAACTCAACATACTTCAGATGGGCTGTCCTTATCACAGGACATTATGAATATTATAGATAAATGAAATATCTACAGCCAGCCCATTCTGATGATCACATCATTCATCAGTGCTCGGCAGACTCGGAACGATTCGAGAAACCCATAAAAATGGTCAAAATCCAGAACTTTTCAGCCAATGCAGTGAGAAGTAAAGTTAATATTGCAAACAAGATTTACGAAATACGTTTACAGCGAGATTTATTTGCTCGGATTGTGGCATTATCTATGGATTTCAATATCGATGTCGAAAAAAAATTATCATATCCAATAACACCGATTCCATTGTCATTATTCCATTCTGATGGAACTTTCCGAAATAGCTATCACTTCTACCATTTTTTCAAATTATTTTTGCTTTTCCACAAAAAGTTTTCATTAAAAAAACGGCCTCAAGCTCAATAAAAATTGTTAAATATAATTGTTATACGGCCATAAAATAACAAAAACAAATAACTTAAGGACGAGCACACCTAAAAGTTAATCATTCTAATAATAGAAATATTAACAAAAACCAACAACCACATGATCAAGTGAATTGCAGCGGAATAGCTGCGCTTGATTGTAGTTGGCTTAGCAAGGGATATTGTGGAAATAAGCAACAATAATTAACAAGGCGAACTTAGCACAGTGCGTAGGCAACTGGCTGAGTCAGTGTGATCGTCGGTTCGAATCCTACTGAAAGAAGTCTGATGAGGAAATGTGGTGATATCCGAAATAGCTATCACTTCTACCATTTTTTCAAATTATTGTTGCTTTTCCACAATAAGTTTTCATTAAAAACGGCCTCGAGCTCAATAAAAATTGTTGGATATAACTCTGATGGAACTATTTGTAAAACTGAGAAATCTGCTATTACTCATGTTTTACAAATAAATACTGCCGCTAATATACCACAAATTTTCGACATTGTCATCATCGATAGATTTTTCCTCCTCCATTCACTAAGAGAAATTCCAAATACTTTCGGGAATTGATCAAAAAAAATTATGTCATTTATGCAGAAGACACCGGCCAAACGATACGACATCATATTCGACCAATACTTATCTCCATCCATAAAGGACTAAGAACGCATTTAGAGAGGAAATGTTGACAACATAGACTATAATATCACAGGACCTGAACAAACTCGACCCTGGGATTTTAGCAAAGAACTAAGGAACAGCACATTAAAAGACGCACTACACCTTTTCAAGTTTATAATGAGAAAATGTTAATTCATATTGAGAAATCCCAAATTGATAATGAGAATCGTAAATTCATATTGAGAAATTACAACTTCATAATGAGAAATGTAAATTTATATTGAGAATATATAAGTTGATAATGAGAAATATAAAATCATAATGAGAATATAAAAATTGATAATGGAAAATATAAATTAATATTGAGAATATATAAACTGATAATGAGGAATGTAAGTTCATAATGAGAATATATAGATTGATAATGAGAAAACGAAAATTCCTAATGAGAAAATGTAAATTGATAATGAGAACATAAAAAATTATATCAAAGGAGAGCTACAAGTACTTTACTCTGGAGTCTGCGAGCTAATGTCGCGATATTAGTTGAATTAAAGCCAGCATCAAAGGACACTGCCAAAAAAATTTATAATATATACAACCCGAAATTAAAGTTGGACAACGCATTTACACCCCCGCTGTGTGTGAGCGCCCCCGTTTGCCTTTTTATGTGTAACACTTCAGTTGCGGTTATTGCATCAATAAAGTGGACGTTTGGCCCTTTGGAAGTAGGGAGCTGTAGAGTGGCGCGGAGGTCAATTTTTTTATCGGCCACGTGACATTCGGCAAAACAAATTAAAATTTGTTTCATCCTTCCATGCTATTTGTTTACCACTTTCGGGCCGTTTTAATTTGTTATCCTGCGAGTTCATGGTTATTGGTTGCGTATGGACTTTTTTGCAACTGTACAGATTGCCCTCGAGATAATTTGCCACTGTGGGTGGTGCTCAATTCTACATTAAACTGGTTTTGTACTTTTCTTTTTAATTTTCCAAGGGTAAAACTACAGTCACCTTCAAGCCAGGATAACATAGTCATCACGTTGTCTTCAGTCAGTTTTTCGGTCGCTTACACCTCTTGGTTTTGCTTCCGTATCTTCGGTAACGTCCCAGCGATAGGCCTGAGTGTACGCAACTTCTCATTATGAATTTACGTTTTCTCATTATCAATTTATATATACTCAATATCAATTTACATTTCTCATTATCAATTTGTATTTGCTCAATATGAATTTATATTTCTCATTATCAATTTGTATTTTCTCAATATCAATTTACGTTTCTCGTTATCAGATTATATATTCTCAATATGAATTTACATTTCTCATTATAAATTTGTATTTTCTCAATATGAATTTTCATTTCTCATTATCAATTTTTATTTTCTCATTATAAACTTGAAAAGGTGTAGTATTAATAATGTCCTGTGATAACGACAGTCCATCTGAAGTATGTTGTTTTACAGTTGTAAAATTGTATCAAAATTTCAAGTCATCTGAAGTATGTTGAATTATAGGTGCAACAATGCACTTTCAACATCGGCTGGCAGTACTTTAAGACCATCAGAATTGGCAGGCAACCTTGAATTCATTTTATATGCACTGTAAATAAAATTCTATCAAAATTTCAAGTCATCTAAATTATGATGACTTATAGGTGCAACAATGCACTTTCATCATAGGCTGGCAGTACTTTAAGACCATCAGAATTGGCAGCCAACCTTGAATTCATTTTATATGCACTGTAAATAAAATTCTATCAAAATTTCAAGTAATCTGAAGTATGTTGACTTATATGTAGGTACGATAATGCACTTTAAACATGGGCTGTTTGTACTTTAAGACCATCAGAATTGGCAGGCAACCTTGAATTCATTTTATATGCCCTATAAATAAACTTGTATCAAAATTTCAAGTCATCTGAAGTATGTTGGCTTATAGGTGCAACAATGCACTTTCAACATGGGCTGGCAGTACTCTAAGACCATCAGAATTGGCACGCAACGTTGAATTCATTTTATATACACTGTAAATAAAATTCTATCAAAATTTCAAGTAATCTGAAGTATGTTGACTTATATGTAGGTACGATAATGCACTTTAAACATGGGCTGTTTGTACTTTAAGACCATCAGAATTGGCAGGCAACCTTGAATTCATTTTATATGCCCTATAAATAAACTTGTATCAAAATTTCAAGTCATCTGAAGTATGTTGGCTTATAGGTGCAACAATGCACTTTCAACATGGGCTGGCAGTACTCTAAGACCATCAGAATTGGCACGCAACGTTGAATTCATTTTATATACACTGTAAATAAATGTTGATCAAAATTTCAAGTCATCTGAATTATGCTGACTTATAGGTGCCACAATGCACTTTCATAATGGGCTGGCAGTGCTTCAAGACCATCAGAATTGGCAGGCAAACCATGAATTCATTTTATATACACTGTAAATAAAATTCTATCAAAATTTCGAGTAATCTGAAGTGTGTTGACTTATAGGTGCAACAATGCAGTTCCAACATAGGCTGTTTGTACTTTAAAACCCTCAAGATTTGCAGGCAACGTTCAATTCATTTTATATGCACTGTAAATAAAATTGTATCAAAATTTCAAGTCATCTGAAGTATGTTGAATTATAGGTGCAACAATGCACTTTCAACATGGGCTGGCAGTACTCTAAGACCACCAGAATTGGCAGGTAACGTTGAATTCATTTTCTATACACTGTAAATAAAATTCTATCTAAATTTCATGTCGTCTGAAGTATGTTGAGTAATCGGTTTTCATAGACATCTTTAATCGCTAAAAACGCATAATAAAGACCGCTGTTCAGCAGCCAGCCCTCCAGATCTCGATTTATATATTAACAAGATAAGCTCACAAAAAATTTCAACCGATCTGAAGTATGATGAGTTTTTTGGTCATGAGCTCTCCGTCTATTTTTTTTAAATGAAAAAAAGAACAGCAGTACCCTCCACAAAAAAATTCCAAAAAATCAACGGTAATTTAAATCGACTTTAAACTTGCACTTTCTTATACTACAATTGAATGGGCTACAAAACTGCATACCATAAAACTTTCTAAATATTCTAATCAAAAATTTTAAATTTTTGATGGAAACTGTTTTAAGCTTGATTTTTTTTTGGAATTTGTGCAAACTTTTAAACTTTTATTATTGTCGTTTCTGTTATAGATTGGATTATATTTTAAACTAAAATTATTAAAAGTAAATAAATAAACATAATTAGCAAACAATATCATTTAGAATTTCGTTGCTAATTAGTTGATCGCATCTGTATGTATGCACACTTACAGAACGTTTGACACAATTATCCGCAGATTCTTTGCGTTTCCGGAGTGAAACTTCCCGACACCATTTGTGGTAAAACAGTTTGCGTTGACTTTAGTGTGCATCAACATGTGTGTGTTTTAGCACAACTATAACGAATTTTCTCATGAAACTTTCCGAGGATGCTAAGAAACAGATATGTTTACATAAATTCTCACTATTTTCACTTTTTATTATTTCAACCAGGGATGCCGTTTGGATCTAAATAGATCCAATTGGATACATTTTTAGACGAATTTTTGCGGGATACTTATTTTTTCCGGTCAGTATAAAAGTGGATACTTTTTTAAATAGGCCAAAATTTTATATTTCCTATAATGTTTTTTTCGTTCAAAAATCGATTTTCATTAAAGATGGTAGAAAGCATTACGTTTTCTAAACGTATAAAGAATCACTACTTAAGCGTGAAATTAAAGCATTTTATTTTTTGTGAACGAAGCAATGAACATATGAAGAGATCTCACCAAAATAGGTATAAGCGCAATTGCTTTAATTAGCTTAAAAGGATGCTTTAAGCAAGATCTTAATATACATACATATCGTCGTTTAAAGTACAAAACCGCGTATCAACAAAATGCAAAACCGCGTATGTGGCGTTGCATAAATTATTTTCTAGCGAGTAAAAACAATTATATTTCAAAATGGTTCTCTTTTTTATAAAGCAATCGCATTTCTGGCTAGTATATTTCAGGACGAAGCCAAGAGCTTGTGTGAGCAAATCCAATTTTTGGCAGCAAATGTCAGTTACGCGGTTTTGCAGAATGACGATACGCGGTTTTGTACTTTAAACGACGATATATGTAAAGTAAATTATACTCTTTCTGTAGTAATCTCTTTCATATCACATATTTTCATTTGTTAATTTAAAAAGAAAGAAGATTTCAATGTAGGTTACAAAACTAAATTTGTTTTATTTAAGGAAAATTTTATGAATTTTACTGAAAAGACTTTAAATACACTCTAAAAATGTTGTTTATTTGCGCATATTGAGAGAGGTAACCAGTTTCCTCTTTGATGTATGCAAATTTGCACGCCGTGTAATAAAATTAATCATTGCCTATTTACTTTTACACATAAAGTGTTTAAAATAAAGGAATGTTTATAATTAGTAGGAAATGTATTTGTAGTTTGAAAATTTTTGCAATTTTAAACATTATACATATGTGTATTTATGTGTATATTTTAAAGATCTTAAGTTCAAAATCAAATACTGAACATCCTATACGTATATTTATACAGATTCTTGTTGAAAAATAGATACTTTTCAGTAGTAGTTTTACATGTTCTTTTTAGAGTGTACTTGCTATTTATTATATTTACTTTGCAAAATACTTATGCAAAAAAAATGTACTTTATAAATTGAAATTACAAATGTTTGATTTTATGCACATGCATTCCAAGTCCTTAGCATGGGTTAAATTATGTCTTTTTCATGAAAATGTTTGGTTTTCTTACAAGTTATGAGATGTATATGTAAAAAAAGAAAATTGGATACATTTGGATACATTTTTGGCTTGGTCAGGGATACATTTTCTTGAGATGGCGCGGCAACACTGCTAGTAACACCACCTTATATAAATTTGCCTTGGTTTAAATATTGTTTTTCGCTCATCTGTTTCAGTCGATTAAACATTGTCAAATGTGTAAGTTGTACTTGTTTATGTTTATACGTACATATGTATTAATGTGTGTAATTGTAATAATGTATTTTTTCAGTCCTGATGATGACTTCAAATATCGGCAAATAAAAACGAATGCAAAATCAACAAGTAAGAAAGTCTAAGTTCGGGCGGAGCCGAACATTAAATACCCGGCGCAAGTATTAAATATATGTTTTCCACCTTTCCGAAAGCTACCGCTACATGATAAGCCGGGGTGTATACATTTTAAGTAAATTAGCGTCCTTAAATTTCGAAATAT
>NW_016168307.1:812-2371 GCF_001687245.7 Rhagoletis zephyria | reverse complement strand
GACAGTCACCGCTTAATCGATTTCTCTTTTCATTCTGATCATTTATGTATACATTTGTCTATATCTATCTCGATTCGTTTTGCCTGTTACAAACAACCGTTATGTGAACAAAGTTATAATACCCTTGTGCACAAGTGCGCTCGGGTATAACAAAAGGAAATTGATCGGCAAGTGGTGAAAATGATTGTTAGGGAGTACCATCCGTTCAGCATCGTTGAAGACCCGGAGTTCCAGACTCTGGTGCATATGCTCAATCCCAATTATAAACTCCCCACAAGGAAAACTGTGTCGTCCTCATTAATGCAAACCATTTACAATGAAACTGTTTAAGCAGAACATTTGCTGTATGTTTGACAATGGACGGATGGACCTCTCGGGCCCAAGACTATTTCCTTGGTGTCACAGTTCATTACATTGTTGATGATAACAATCGCATGAATTTAGAGTTGGATTTGTTGACCTGGGTGTCATATTCAAAACTGAAAGAAGTTTTGCTAGAATGGGAGCTGAATAATAAGGTCACAGCTGTAGTTACAGACAACGCAGCCAATATGAAGGCGGCAGTTCGTGGAGGACAGTGGCGGCATTGGGGATGTTTTGCTCACATCCTAAATTAGTTGCACAGTCGGGCTTAAATGAAATGCAAACTATTCTAGATAAAGTAAAAGCAATCCTGCATTTATTAAAAAAAGGCTCGCATGCATATTCACAGCTGAAAGGCACCACGGCTCGAATGCAGCTACCAGTCACAAAATAATTAGTGATGTTCCCACGAGTTAACGACGCTAACCTAAACACTAGATACATACACATATACATATTATCATTATTCACGAACCAAAATACATACAAACAACTATATGCCCTTTAACCTTGTATGATAACATAATAACAAAGAGAATACGATAGACAAGTATAAACCCGTAAACATCTTTTTAATAACATAAACAATTATATTCGGTGATAAGTAACAAAGCATTATGATAACATAATGCTAAACATGTAAACATCTTTTTATCACCAAACAAACAATAGTTAGAAATAGTATAAATAGATGTAAGTGTAAAAATGGAAAACAGTTCTGGAAATAAAACGAGACTGAAATAATCTCTTGTGTACTTTTAATTCCTAACAAGGACTCATAACTCACGCGATGGAACTCAACGTTCGATATGCTAGAACGAATTCTGAAGATGAAAGATTTCGTGATTGTAACTGTAGCTGTCGTACAGTCATCTGGGCAAGTGAGAGATGAAGTACCATGATAAAAAAATAGGAAAGTAGAACCGCTGAGAGGAATTTTTGAAATTCTTGACGTTTGCAAACAATTTATTTTTAAAATTTTACGCACACACACACACACACAAACTCATTTTCAATCTCAAACAACAACAACTCTGAACAATTCCTTGCGCACTTGTGCACAAGGGTATTATAACTTTGTTCACATAACGGTTGTTTGTAACAGGCAAAACGAATCGAGATAGATATAGACAAATGTATACATAAATGATCAGAATGAAAAGAGAAATCGATTAAGCGGTGACTGTCTGTCCGTC
>NW_016168307.1:311-403 GCF_001687245.7 Rhagoletis zephyria | reverse complement strand
GGAAAATTTTAAAATCGGACAGTAACCACGCCCACATCCCATATAACAGTAATTTAGAGAAATACGAAATCTTCGATAAATCAGTAAATATT
>NW_016168307.1:0-147 GCF_001687245.7 Rhagoletis zephyria | reverse complement strand
GTAACCGTTCTACCAATTTGTACCAAACTTGGTGTGGTTATTGTACTTGCCCCATAGAACCAAAACGCCGAAAAGTATTGAAATCGGACTAAAATGACGTGAGTAACGTGTTACAGTTCGGACGTGTTTTCTCATCGCTCCGCTTTG
>NW_016168305.1:0-19568 GCF_001687245.7 Rhagoletis zephyria | reverse complement strand
TGACAGATACATAAGAATTAGGGTAACTAAAAGGGTAAGAACATTTCTTGAATTTATGAAGTGAAACTTCTTTAGCGGCAGTTGGTTGGTTGGGAGTAAATTTGCAAACTCAAGGGGAATAATGCACATGGAAATAGTTCTCAGCGGTTTAGCGGTTTGAGAATAAAAACAAAAACAAAGATGCCTAGAGGTACAGGCAAAAACGAAGATCAAAGTAAATTTGAACACTTTAAGGTAAAGGTGAAGAGGAATATGCAAAAATAAAGATAAATATGAAGAAAAGGATGAGGATGAAGATCGATATTGTTATCGATATAAAACTCGATATTTTTATCGATATAATAATCGATATTGCTATCGATAAAATAAAGGATATTGTTATCGATACTGTTATTGATTAAATAACCGCTATTGTAATCGATATAATAATCAATATAATAATCGATATTGTTATCGATACAATAATGGATATTGTTATCGGTATAATAATCGATTAAATAATTGATTTTGTTATCGATTTAGTCATTTATATTGATGATTGTTATATTTATCGAGAAATTAATCGATTTTACAATCGTTGTATTTTTCTATATGTTTTTGGATATTTTGTTATCGGTATTTTTATCGACACAGTTATCAACAGGGTTATCGATACAGTAATCGGAACAAGGAATGTGACAAAGATCAAGGTAAAATTACCGATTTCAAAACCAAAAACGCCGTTGGAAAGGTCGTTTTCTGTAGATGAGGAGAGTTTTTATAGTTTCGAAATTGGTTGAAAATCGTCGTTCAAAAATTTCCATATTTGTGTATGGTTGCTTTTGCAACCTGTTCAATTTAAGCTGTTTCGCATTTTGTTTTACTTCGTATTTGAAATTAAACTTTGAAATAAAGATAAATATGAAGATGAAGAAACAAGTGAGAATGATGAAGACAAAAAAAGGCAAAAGTGAAGATAAAGACGAAAATCGAGATAAAGGCGAAAATGGAAACAATGAGAAATACATAAGAATTAGGTTAAAAGATAGGAATCGAAATAAAATCAGACATAAAGGTTACTGAAATTTATCGAATTATCGAAGTTTATAATTATCGAAATTTATCCATGCTTATTAAGTTATCGCAACGTATCGAATTATTCAAACTGATCAATGTTTACCGAGTTGTCGAAATTTATAGACACAGAAACTTACCACTGTCCAACTGTCCAAATTTACGGATAGTTATCGAGTTATAAAAACGTGTGGGATTAACGAAATTTGTCAAGTTAACGAAATGTATCAAGTTATCGATATTTATTGAATTATCATTATTTATAGACTTAACTAAATATATCGAGGTGTCGTAATGCATGGACTTCTTTCAACTTCAAATTTATCGATAATTATTGATCTACTGAAATTGGTTGGTTCAACAAAGCAAAGTTTATGGAATTTTCAAAATATATCGATTTATCGAAATTTCAACGTTATATAAGCTTATCGATTTATCACTTCTTATCGAATTTAATCGTCTTAACAGAGTGTAACGAGTTATCAAAATGTTAAGATAGTTTTCGAAAAATGTGGAGATGTCAAAAGTAAATATTTATAAAGGTATCCAAAGTTTTTACATTTTTGAGTTATCGAAATTTATCGAGCCATCGAATTTCACAGTTATCGAAATTGGTCGAGTTAACGAATTTTGTTGAGTTATCGAATTTTAGTGTTCTTGAAATTCATCGAACTATCGATATGTATCAAATCATCGAAATTTATCGATAAAATTGAATGTATCGGGTCAATGCCAAGTCCTGCCGAAGTCCTCCAAAGACCTTCTCAGATAAAAAAAAAAAAATTTACGTTTTAGCATAAGATTTTCCGGTTAGTTAATTTGTACCGTATAAGTATGGCTACGTGTTACTTTAGAAAACCTCTCCAAGGCTTCTAAAACTAGAAAAACTGTCGAATTTCGACAGTAACGGGCACTCTAGTCAATATAAATATGTAATACGAGAAGGGATTTTTGGTCCAGGATAAAAGATCTACACCGTTCAATCGATTTTCAAAAATGCGATGTCAAATGAAAGCACTTGGTCTGTAGATGTGCAAACTGGATCTATTTTTTCGAAATGGGTTGCCACCTGTTAAACAATTAAATTCAAATTATTTAATAAATAATACCGTCAGATCAAATTATTTAAAAAGTTAAACCAATTATTACAAAATTGGTATCAGTCAAAATAGGTTTGAAAAGCTTTGTTTCATAACTTAACCGGGGGAGAGTTGCCACCTTTTAAAAATCGTACATCGGTCATTAAGCTATCGTAATTGTGCTTGCAGCAGTCTGCCCCTTTCTGGAACTCTCCGAAAGTCGCCTAACTTTCCTATAAAACTTTCCGGCGTTCTTTATTTCAATCATCATTTCAATCTCTTTGCATTAATGTTTTTCGACCTCTCTCTCCTTTTACGGCAAATACGTCTCGCACACACAGCTTGAGTTGCCCACAATCGCAGCGAGGTCTTGTCCGCGGCATCCTTTTCCTCTGCAGCTTCGTGAAATTCCTCCGGATTAGTTGTTTTTTCGGGCTCGCTGAACTCCGACCACTTCTGCGGCGATGGTATTAAAGAATGTAAGATGTGGTTCCTATGCTTGCATACATAAGAATGTCGGTTTGTTGAAAAGTGCTCTCTGAGAGCAGGTGTGAGAGTCGAGTGGCGAATAAATTGGCCGTTTGTTGTTGTGGTCCTTAGTTTATAGGCGGCATATTTTTTCCTGTATATAGATGTATTTCTGTGTTGAAAAATTTTCGAGGCTAAAGTTTTTCTTTTCATTCCAAGCTTTTTTACGTGACGGGGACAAAACAGAGCGGACAACCAGATCCTAACATAATTTTTTTGAGCACAGTCATCTCTTCGAAGTTCTATTGCTTCCTGCCATGACCCAAGGCTCTGAACGCATATTGGTTTGCAGCGACGGTAACTTCTTGCCCGAAAGAACGACTATACCTCATTGTTGGATAAAGAAGAGAAAGCTTTTGTTTTCGGGAGAACTATCGTGTACTAGTTCTATATCCTTGTTCTCATCGGCGAATACCGAAAAAAATGTGACTGTACGAATAAATGACTTAATTAAAACAACGAAACCAAGAGCGTCCATGAAGTGTTGCCGTTGAGAATTTTCAGAAAGTCGCAAAAAAGGGGGATTGACGAGAAAAGGGCCACCATATTATTTTTGATTTTCTTTACTGCTAAAATTGTCTCCATTTTCGTCTTCATCTTCACTTTTGCCTTCTTTTTTTTTGACTTCATGGTTATCATTTATTTCTTCATCATCATATTTATCTTTATTTCAAATCTTAATTTCAAATGTGTAGTGAAACAACAGGCGAAACATGTCAAATTGAACATGTTGCGGCAACATCTATACACAGTTCGAAAATGTTTAAACGACGGTTTTGGTTGCCTTTCCAACGGAGTTTTTGGTTTTGAAATCGGTTCGGTAGAATCGCCAAACGAACGGAGACAAAATTTATGTTAGCGTATTAATATACATATAGATTATTACCTTATTTTTTATTAAGGTATACTAAAGACGAATTAAAAATTTAATTCCACTAAAATACCGATGTACGTAGTTATGTAGAAGTTCTTCTAGTCAAAGGCAAGTGGCACAAATATAATGGTAATTTCATTGTTGAATGTTTTATTTAATTAGAAAAGCTTATGATCAAGAAATTTTTAAGCGACTTTAAAAAAATGAGAATTTTGTAAATTCGTCGGAATATTTATGCCCGTTTTTTTTTATGTATGGTACGGAGGACCACGGGAATCTTTCTCGATAGTTATTTTTATATCCGATTGTTTGTACCGCAAGGGTAGTTGCATACTAATTTGGTTTAGTTCCGATCATTGGATCTTGTAGAAACTAACGGTTTTATTATATTTTTATATGAGCATTGAGGTTGTTTTTGTTTTCGCCTCAAAATGATTTGTTTATATAAATCTATTAATAAAATATTTTGTTTGAAGTACAATAATAGCTTCCTGGCCAAAACACAAAACTAAAATAATTACCATGGCACAGCAATAAACGAAATTGTTGTGACTCAATGAAAATGACAATGACATGCGCATCTCCAACGAAAACAAAAAAAAAAATATAACAAATTCATAATAAAAATGAAAAATTATATTTGATNATGTATGGTACGGAGGACCACGGGAATCTTTCTCGATAGTTATTTTTATATCCGATAGTTTTGTACCGCAAGGGTAGTTTCATACTAATTTGGTTTAGTTCCGATCATTGGATCTTGTAGAAACTAACGGTTTTATTACATTTTTATATGAGCATTGAGGTTGTTTTTGTTTTCGCCTTAAAATGATTTGTTTATATAAATCTATTAATAAAATATTTTGTTTGAAGTACAATAATAGTTTCCTGGCCAAAAACACAAAACTAAAATAATTACCATGGCACAACAATAAACGAAATTGTTGTGACTCAATGAAAATGACAATGACATGCGCATCTCCAACGAAAACAAAAAAAAAATATAACAAATTCATAATAAAAATGAAAAATTATATTTGATCTTAGAATGATAAGCAAGTTTTATTTTACCGCAAGTGTGGCAAGTGGCACACTGCTGCTTTTAATGTGTCACAAGCAGGCAGCTGATCCTGTAGCCGCACTTATCACCGCCAACAACAGTACATTCTCTTCTCCTCACGTCCATGTACAGCACGATACTCTTACAGGCTTGCATTCTAAATACACGTATCATCGTGACCGGCCACCTTTCCAAGCCATCGGCGTCCTAATCGGCCTGGTGTACAGCCCTAAAAGCCACAATTGTGCGATTGTTTTGATCAGTGCCTGTTGCACTTAATGCGCATTAAATTATGTTGCGCTATTGTTTTACAAAATTGATGAGTGATGACTTGCAGGCGACAAAAAGGAGAGCGAGCAAAAGGATCCTTGCCGAAGCGCCGTGCACCACTTGGTGATCAGCACTTAGATTCTGACAATGACATTGCACTCTTGGTAATCGATGAATGTATGCATATATATAAGCGAAAGGTGCATTCAACGAAATGGGTGTTGTTGCAACAAAGTGAATTGTTGTGTTTTCACAATTTTGTTGGTTATCGAATTTAAATGTAAATATTAAATGCAATAATTTAAAAGCGGAAATATTTATTTTATTGCATTTTTATCAGAGCGTCGCACATTGCGGCAATCGGTCAGCGCCAACAGGTGCTGAACTACGTTTGGGGCATACATTTTTGCCAATGATCGGCGGTGCATCTTATGAATTTTGATGCGTGCCACAATTGTATCACTGGCGGCATATGTACGCTGTATACATGCATGTAAGTATGTATGTAGTATACATATATGTGCATGTGCGAGCATCTTGAATGAATTCCTACGCTCATGCTCATGTAATAAACATGATCGATCGCACTTGAGCGTTTGCCCTTCTAAAATTATTCAGACACTCAAGCAAATATTGAAGTGAATATTTGAATGTAGATGCATTGTATGTGTTTGTGTTGGGCAGTATCAAGTACATTTTGAGGATCGAGTTCTTTGGTATCGATATTTTTAAGGGTCGGGTATTTTTCAGAGTACTGAGTACTTTCTTTAAATATACACATGTTGTATGTAACATTTCAATACTAAGTGTAGAATTCTCACAACCTGACAGTATTTTATTCAAATTAATATATGTGTCCCAAATCGCGGCAAATGAATGGCTAACAGTACTGGGTGCAAGTGTTGTACTTCAAAAATATTGAAACTGCCAATTGAGTACATTCATTTCTGAATACCGTTAAATGTAAATACAAATCAGTACTTTTTAAGTGTATTCAACACTTAATAGTGAGTGCTTTGAATCGATCCTCAGTACATGTATCAAAGCGATTATTGGGACAGAGTATTTTTGAGTACTAAGTACTTTCGAGTTTTTTTAAGTTCTGAGTACTTTCGAGTTCGTTTTTTTGATTACTCAGTACTTTCGAATTCTTTTGTGAGTACTAGGATCTTTTAAGTACTCAGTATCGACACTTTTATAAATCGGGTGCTGTCAATCCTTTCGAGAATCGAGTTCTGAGTACTTTTGGTATCAATACTGCCCAACACTAGTATGTATGTATGTATGTACGTACACATATGCAAGCCTAAAATGTATTGCATAACCCTTCTCCAACGTCCACTGTATATACATGCATACATATGAATGTACTTGTATAAATGTCTTGTACAACGCAGGAATTTCACAGCTTATCGTTTGAATTTAAATGAATTGTAGGCAGATATTCATACAAATATAATCGTATACCCCGTCTTGAAATGGACAAAATAAAAATTATTTATTACTTTTATTTGTTTTATTTTAGTTTTATTTTTTTCCCCACTACATATCGTATAAAATTAGCTGTGGAACTTCATCCAAACACACAACAAACACTACCTCATCCGTCTTCGGTCTTCACACCTATCGCCCCCCACACACTCGTACATATACGAGTACTCACACATGTCACAAATTATGAAAATGAAATGAAAATATGATCGCGTTTGGCATGACGGTTTGACTTTATCTTGAACGCGTATCGTCGATTCGCACCGCGGGATATCAGCGCTTATGATGCCCATACGTGCACAGCGTGAGTTCCGCTAACTTCACTTTGAGCCAGAATCAAGTTGAAGTTGTTGTTGCAGTATGCACATACAAAGTCGAAATTAAAGTCAGATCTCGAACGCTGGCCGTTCGGTTTCGATATCGGTTTTCAGCATTGACATCCAAGGTGGCTAGGATCGGTGATGTGTGTGGTGTTGGTAGCGATAGTTGACGATGACGCGTACGTTAAAGCTCACCATCTGCTTGACAGAGGTGACTTTGTAGAAACGAGAGATGCGAGAACAGTTATTTCAATATAATAACTCTGGCTTTTTGGCTAAGTTTACGAGGATGTAACTAGTCACAGCATAGATAGGACTTTACTTAGTGGGTTAACATTTGCATCCTGGGGCTACATACAAAACGTGACCAACTATTCCATTGCTCAAAGAAGTACAGGTTAGTTTGGTTTAGGCAAGAGACATACTTGGACAATAAGTTATTGTCCTTTGTGGTACCATGAGAAAACTGAACCGAGATTATTAATTTGGTCGGCGAAACGCCTCGAGCCGATTACGAAATTTTGAATGCGGCTAGTTTCGATGCCTGTTAGTTAAGAAGAGCGAGCCAAACTGCTTCCATCTTAGTCTCGCAAAGATTGGGCAGTCTAAAAACAGTGTGGGGATGATTCAGGTGAAATTCTTAGCATTAACGCGTGACTAGTAATCGCACCTGTCAGCCCCTCTCCCTCCTCCGTTTGCTGCTCCGCGGTCCACCCTAGTCCAGAAGGAACTGGCAATTGCGCATGTCCTGGTGCTAGTCCAGTATTCGCCGTGCTTGCATTGGGATTAAAGGCCAGAAGTGGTCGAGTATATCAAACTGTTCCAACAATTGTCCTTATCGTAGGAACCAATTAAACACAACCCTTCATGCTACATCGAATAAAATACAACCCTGCATGTTAAACAATTTTTGACGAAAGGCCTAGTTTAAAAAGCTGACGAAAGACGCCAGTTCTACAATTGACCTTCTGCCGAGAAGTTTTGCGTCGAGACCTCTAATTTCATGTATTTTTAATTTATTATCATTTTGTACCTTCAACTTAAAACCTTTTTTAAATAAATACAATTATATATTTGTGAAACACCACATGCATTACAGAGTGTTTATTTGCCGATGTTGGCAAGTGGCATAGCCTCGTCCTGATATCAAAAATCGGAAAGCCACCAACCGTCCCTGAAGTTAGAAATTTTTCTGAATATACAAACAGCGGCTAAAGGCGGAAAGATAAATTTGCTTAGCAAAAAAATGAGGGTTGTCCTACCCTTAATTCCACTAGCTATTCAAGATTTTTTTTTATGCGCTATCTAGTTCATCCATTGGTATACTGTCCTATATATGCATATCGTAATGAGGCCAAATCAATCGGCTTCGATATTATTGTGGTGCACGCTGGTAATTCTTAGAAATAAAAGTGTCGTAACAGTTTCTGTAGATAATTCCATGATCCTACACTTTTGTCTAACCTATTTTTATGATAAACCTAACAGTTTTGCAAAAAACCATTTTATACGACCTTTGACCTTGAATACATTGTTTTTGTTGATGCGGGATCGATGAAAATTCAATCATATTTCATGTAGAATGGTGTTCCCAATACTCGCACCAATTTTCGGCTTGACTATCTAACTTGGCCGGGCTATAGGCCTTGTAATATCTATATAAATTCAGCCGGTAATTCTGTAGAGAAAGCCTTGATTCCATCTGGAGCTTGACTAAATTTCTATAGCTAATATTTTCTGGATAGTGGAAAAACAGACTCTTGCGTGGAAATCCCTTTTACAGATAATTTATTCCGGCGCTTAATAAATTTGCTTAACAATGCTCTCATGCAATAGAATCTAAACAAGCTCTGAAATTCAAATATTTATCAGAGATAATCACTTCTGCCGCTGAACAGACTCTCTCAACAACGGTTATCTCTCCTAGGGCCTGAACGTGTACTTCCACACAATGCATGCCTTGACTTAGGTATCCAGCTCAGGTGCTAGTCAGCTTTTCTCTAGTACATTTACGTCAACAGCGCCGAGACAATATACATATGTATATGATGCGACAGCCTTAAAACGGAAACCTGGACGGGCACAGGATAGGCTGTCCTGAAACAATTTTCCAGAATAATAGTTTCCTTTTGAGATAATCACTTTTGGTGATGGGAAGATTTCCTTAACTGAGATACATTTTATCAGTATCTGGACTGGCTGGAGTAATTAATCCTCTTGCTGGCAAGTTTTTTCTGACAAGGGTTTTCTTGATACCGCCATGACATGCTCTGGAAAGTGACAGCCATACAATAATGCCTAGGCTAAACTTTCTGTAACAGAGGTGGGACTGGCTGTATTATAAAAGAACTCATCTGAGATTTTAATTTCTGCAGCTGGAGATATTCTCTTGAAGAGAAAAAAGCACTCACCACCTTGAGTTCTGCAACTGATTCTGCTGCTGGCTATATAAACTATCAGGGCGCTAGGTATTTTATCCAAACCTAAATCATCTATAGAACTACATATATGTAAGGCCCAGTTTTACATTTTATATTAGGGACGGTATGGAAATTCTGATTAGTAATTCTCTAGTTCATTAGAGGAATCTGTCCAGAATCACTGGACAGTGGTTGCTCAGAGCTAGCGCTACCTTTGTGTTTAGCGCCTCGATAGTTTTCCTTGCCGGGTGCTAGACGCAAGAAAACAAATTTGACCGGTGCCTGTCTAAAATCGAAACTTATGTACTCTTTATAAAAATATATGCACTTGTTATAAAAATAGATGTTGGTTTCTTTGAACTCTTTAGACGTCGAGAGCGTGCATCGGATGTTGAAAACACGCATATTATTATTTTTCCAAAGTGCATTTTGGCACTTTGTGCCAAATTGAAAATTTAGGTGACATTTGATGTAAAATTGGGCCAAAAATGGCTCGGTTTGAGCCAAGTTGGCAGCCCTTTACAAGACAGGGACTGGATTTGAGAAGAGCAATTTGATGCAAATTACCTGGAAGATTTGTCCAAATGCAACAACAACTTTTAGTTGTGCATAAGAAAGGAGCTTATCACAAAATCGTGCATCGAGCTACCAAATTAAAAAAACTAAACATATTATTCGTTAACATTAAAAAAAAAATAAAAAACTCGTCAATTTCAATACTCTAAATACGTGTGTTGAATAACCCAGTGAGAGGAGAGACCACTTGTATGTATGTATTTATATAACAACAAGTAAGAAAGTCTAAGTTCGGGCGGAGCCGAATATTAAATACCCGGCGCAAGTATTAAATATATGTTTTCCACCTTTCCGAAAGCTACCGCTACATGATAAGCGGATGTATAAATTTTAAGTAAACTAGCATCCTTAAATTTCGAAATATTGAAATTTCAAGCATTTCTGAAATTTACCGTTATATGAAAAGCGGCCGTAATTTTAGTCCGATTTCAATAATTTTCAACGCTTTGCTTTCATGTGGCAAGCACAATAACCACACCGAGTTTGGTACAAATTGGTAGAACGGTTACCGATATACATATATGTGATCATAAGTGGGCGGTGCCACACCCATTTTCCAAAATTTTACCATAAGCGTATTTCTTGGTAAAGAATTGTCGCAAGCACCAATTTTGAATAAATTGGCTTTAATATTTACTGATTTATCGAAGATTTTGTATTTCTATAAATTACCGTTATATGGGATGTGGGCGTGGTTATTGTCAGATTTTAAAAATTTTCGGCCATTTGGTGCCAAGTTTGGAAGAAATTGGTGCAGCGGGTACCAAGATATACACAAGTAACTATAAGTGGGCGTGGCTACGCCCATTTTCCAAAATTTTTTAATATTATTATTTTTCGTCTAAAAGTTATGCCAAATAGCAATTTTGAGTGAATTATCTTCAGTAGTTACTAAAATATCGCANGCCAAGTTTGGAAGAAATTGGTGCAGCGGGTACCAAGATATACACAAGTAACTATAAGTGGGCGTGGCTACGCCCATTTTCCAAAATTTTTTAATANCCGATTTCGCCCATTTTCAATACCATCCGTCCTACGCCCAAAAGAAGTGCATGTACCAAGTTTCGTTAAGATATCTCAATTTTTACTCGAGTTATCGTGTGCACAGACGGACGGACGGACAGACGGACGGACGGACAGACAGTCACCGCTTAATCGATCTGTCTTTTCATTCTGATCATTTATGTATACATTTGTCTATATCTATCTCGGGTTAACTCGGACTTAATCCGGATCAACTGCAGTTAATTCCCGAGTTGATCCGCAACAACGCTGCCGTCTGTTTATGATTTTAGTCATGCAGAGTCCGCAAAAAGCTTCGAAAGCATTGTCTGGAGGACGCATCAGACTAGGCCGAGCATACTTTGAATTGTCATCAAATTATTACTTAAAAATGTTTTATTACGTGAAAGTTGAGAAGTGCATGCGCAAAATTTCATAGCATGTCTGGTGTTTAGAGTCGCGCCTAAACATTTATTTTTTTCTGCGTATTTCTAGTAGAGATATGTATGTATATAAAGCTAGATATAGACGGTATATAGTTGATACTATACACATGCCATAGATCGACATAACGGAAGGTTAAAATATTAAAAGCTTTTACATATATACTTAATTCTTTTTTAGTTAATACACCGTGCGACAAAAACCAAAAATGTTTAAAACACACGAAAAAATCAATATATTCACTAAACTAGGAGCCAAATATAGTATAACTGCGTTTTTAATTTTTCTCTCTGACGTCAGGATTTTTCTTAAAAGACTTTGAAATTTCCAGGGTGTGATTGAATAAAAAAATTATTCAAAAGATTTGATGCCTTGTAGAGTAAAAATATGGGCATTAGTTCAAAGGAAAAATTCTTCAGAATTTAGAAAAACTTAATTTTTTGTTGCACCAGGACGAATAAATGTTGAAAATGTTCTTTTAAAATTTTATCCTTGAATGTTCTTGAAAGTTTCTAATATTTATTTCGTTCTTCTACCGTTATTAGTTTTAGATACAAAAATTGTACAGTTCTCTTTATAAGATATTGATAGTTACAATATACATAAATGAAGATACTAGAATCATTACACTGTACAGCATGCCGCTGGATACTGGACCAAACCAAATTTATTTTAAAGATTGGGTCATAGGTAAAAAGTGATACTTTGTATGTACAAATTTTAGAAAAACATTTAAAAGGAAAAAATACTTTTTTTTATAAAAAAATGTTTAAAACAAAAAAATTACGAATCGATTTTTAAAAATTTGATATCGTTGTAAACGCAACCAAACCTTCTTTCTTCAGATATACGTATTTGTATACTTCGTTTATACAAATTTTAGAAAAAACACTTAAAACGAAAAAATACCATTTTTTATAAAAAAACAAAATTTTAACCAAAAAATTACTAACCGATTTTTAAAAATTCGGCATCGTTGTAAAAACGATTAAATACCCTTTCTTCTGGTATGCATATTTGAATACTTCGTACTTAAAAATTTGGGAAACAACACTTAAAACCAAAAAATACCTTTTTTATAAAAAGAAATATTTAAAAAAAAAAAATAAAATACAAACCGATTTTTAAAAAATTGGTATCGTTTTAAAGGATACCGGAAAACTTATACTTTCCCAATCCCAAAAATTTCTATTTATATACACAAAGAGAAAAATTTAATTAAAAGCACCTCTTCCCTCTATATAAACTCCTGCCCCCTAGGTGAAAGGCTGGCTACGTCCTTGCATACAAAAAAATTAAAGTATTTAAACCGTACATCATACGGTCAGTTTGTTCTTTTAGAGCGCATACATGGTTCCAAAATAACGATTCCAGTATCTTCATTTATGTATATTGTAACTATCAATAACTTATGAAGAGAGGGGTAAAATTTTTTAAATCTAAAACTAATAAAGTTGGAAGGACGAACTTCGAGGATTTGGTAGTTAACATATTAGTCCTTGATATATTTTTTTTTCAAATATAAATATTTGAAATTTCCCAGGATATTCAAGGATAAATTTTTAAAAGGACATTTGCAATACTTGTTCATCCTGGTGCACCCAAAAATTTATTTATTTTTTCTGTTCTACATAATTTTTTCTTTTAATTGATACCCGTATTGTTATTCTACAATGCACCGAACCTTTTGAATAATTTTTTTATTCAATCACATTCTAGAAATTTCAAAGTCCTTTTGAAAAAAATCCTGACGTCAGAGAGAAAAACTAAAAACGCAGTTTTACTATTTTGGCCCCCAGTTTTGTGAATATATTGATTTTTTCGTGTGTAAAATTGACTATCGCACGGTGATATCGCTATGTGGCTTTTACAATATCTATCTACGTACAGGAATCTCAATCTTTTTACAGAATACAGAATTTGTGTCGCACGTACGGTGGCAACAGAAGATTGCTAGAAGCAGCGTAGCATTAACAGAAGCAGTAGTAGTAAATGGCTGAAACAACAAATGTTGATAAATCATAATCGTAGTGCGCATCGATGTGCACAACAACAAACGCTACATATTGCGTTCGCATTGCAAACATCGAGCAATTGCAATAACGACTCCTCTCAACGCAGTGATGTTGCAACCTACAGGTAGCCAACCAACTAATCGTGCGCGCTCATCTTAAGGCGTTACCAACTGCGCAACTTCTGTGCTGCGCCTCACTCTAGCTAGCGAATTGCAGTTTTATAGTTGCTGGCTTTGCGACAGTATGAGTATCACCGTTCGCCTGCGTTACCAATGTAATTAATTTCAGCATGCACCAGTGCAACTACTAAAGATAATTGCAAACGCACCATGCGCACCTCAGCGACAAAGCAGCTTAACTGCTAAGTGTGGTTCGAAACTAAAGTCCACACAAGCAGACACTTTTGCTTGGACGGTTTTTTTGCGCGAATTGCGATGATCAGTTGAGCAGCGTATGCGCATAGCCGCCGCTGGAAGCCAAAAATTGGGAAACTGAAACGCTCGGTACGATGGCAGCGGCGATATGCTGACGGCGACACAAGTGCGAATTTGAGGCTGGAGCACAACAGTTGGCCAAATGAGTGATGGGCAATAAAATGGGAATTTTTATGTGTTGCAGATAAGCGACTGTGAGTACCAACTTGAATGCCAACTAGTACACTACTTACAATTGCCTCATGTAAACGTTATGTATTTTGCAAGTGCATATATGTACACATATGCATTAGAGTGCTCCAAAAAAGTTTTGTTCCCAGATAGGGTTTGGGGCACCTTCCAAAAGTTTTCTTCTTGCCGAAAGAGGTGCTGGTACCAAACCTTACGTTTCTAAGTATGCATTTAGAGGATGCTCATGATGGTCATATTTTGCTCTAGAAGTATTGTGTACACATGGGCGTAGCCAGGTAGGGGCAGGGGGGGGCTCGAGCCTCGCCCCCTAACCTTCAAATTTTCCTTATATATATATAAAATAGTACCCTGAAATGCCAGCTTAATAGGGTCGAGCCCCCCCCTCCCCACCCTCCTAAATTTCATTGTGGCTACGCCGTTGTGTGTACATATATTAATCAAGGAATTGGTTAAGTAACCTAAGAACATTTCAAATTTATTGGCAATTGGCATGGCAGCAGTAGCGCATTTCAAGGTAATTGGGCACCCTGTATTGGTTGCAGTAGAAAACTGAAGTTTGGTATAGATGTTACAAATATCAAAAGGAAAAAAAACTACAAAAATTGGACCACTCTAATATGCATACATGCATACATATCTATGTACATATGTGCGCTTTTTAATTTTGTACTTGGATTTCCACACAGTTTACCGTCGAAGCGGGCACGCAATGCCCATCACATTAAAATTAATTAGAAACAAGCGAAAAAAGTGGCTAATTAAAATTTTTCTTATATAAGCTTTATGTTGAATGCGTGTGGATTGATGCCCATTGTGCTGCAGGAAGTTCATCATAATTTTTGTGTATGTATGTACACTAGGTTAGTCCAAAATAAGTAAAGTCGGAATTTTAATGCTCTCACCACCTAGGATTGCACGGTTAAAAATTTCGGTTTTGATTTTAAACTTTTTGGACTACATATATGACCAAACTAAATTCAGTTTCAAATACAAACCTTCCACGTTTAAAAAAAAATAGAGCACATATGTTGAGTTTAGAATTTAAACAGTTCGGTTTAAATTTTAAACCCAAACATTTCTATATTTGATTAAGAATAAGAAATAAAAAAATCTTAAATTTCCATTTCCGTCTGGTTGGGATTGAACCCGGACAGCCTTGGTACCAACCAATTGTATCAAACATCTTTGCACACTCAGCTACAGCCACGCATGTAAATGTGCTTTCATATGTTGAGTTTTAATCAACACCACATTTCGCTGTGTGCGAACATTTTCTATTTCGGTTCAGATTTTAAACCCAAATTTTCTATATATAAAACCTAGAAACTAGAATTAAAACATTTTGGTTTGATTTTTAAACCACGAACTTTTCGGACTAAAATTTAAACCAGAATATATTAAAAATTGCTTAAAACTATTGACTGGTTTAAAAAGTAGACTATAAAAGATTAAAAGAGGCAGTAGTCCCAGCGCCGTTTAAAAATTAAACCCAAATTTTTAACCGTGTGTTCTATATCAAAAACGTTAACCCCAATTTTGTATTTTGAAATGAAAAAATATTTACAGGTCGCTCAAAGCGTTCAAAGTTTTCCATGAATTTTATAGTGGAAAAAACATGTTTTAGTAAAAATGGTATGGATTTATTGAAAATAAATTTTTTCGATCGGAAAACTCGAGTTCTCTCGGGAGACTTCCAATAACAATACCCAATTATTTATTTTAATAAATTTTAATACTACAAATTTTTTATTTATCCCCCATTAAATTTTCTAGCATTTTCTGGGGTTTTTGGACCTATAAAATATAGTAACTATGAAAAAAAGTTTAAATAAATAACGGGTATTTTTATTGGGAATCTTCTGACGAGAAGCAGAGTTTGCCGAACTAAAAATACTGATTTTCAAGAATTGTATACCATTTCTACGAAAAGTGTTTTTTTCCTTACAGAATATATGGAAAATTTTGAGCGCTTTGAGCGGCCTCTAAATATTTTTTGATTTCAAAATAAAAAGGGGTTCATTTTTTGTCCTAGGGTTGAGAGCATAAAAATTCCACCTTTACTCTTTCACATGCATTTTTGAGCCACCCTAATGTACATATGTACATACAAATTTTTCCTTCGGAAAGCGCCATTGAACTTCATAGATATTCCCGTTCTCATTTGAAATTGTAAATTCCAATATAATTAAACTAAGGTGGGGCTCAATAAATATTTAATGTTCTCCAGCGCACAATAATTAGGACCCCTTCACATCATCCTATTTCAACTGACAACCCCGTTTAACCGGCAATCATTTGTCATCATACGCTAAGTTAGCAAATGGCATTGGACTTGTATTTAGTTGTGCATAAAAAGCGCAAAAGTGTGCGTATTATGACTGTTAATAGGAATATTTAATTGCAAGATAATAGGCTCTCAGTGATTGGCGAAACTTGGGCAAAGGGTGAAGAAAAACTGTTTTACTTGCACACAAAAGCAATCGATCGATTAGCCTACAACAAAAATAATAGATAAAAAATTCGATCAACAACTCACATAAAAACTTTGGTTTACTATTGTGTAATAAATGTATGCATGTAATAATCCGGGATAACTCCGGGAGCAATCACAAATGAACATGCGATAATACCACTTTTGATCTCTTTATATGGAATAAACTGTTGGCTTTTGTTCGAGCATGTCCTTTCGGGTATAAAAAGCGACTAGTCACGAATTGTACCCGATTGAGAGTTATCTCGGCATTCTCTCTTTAGAGATTAGTCGCACCATTTTTCTCAGGGGAAATGTAAACTTCCGTCATATATATTTGTTTTTAAGTTGGTGTATAAATTAAGCTGACTTCCAAAAAAACATTTTCTACTAATGTTTAGCCACCTCAAAACCATCATACTTTGAAAACTTATTTTATTTTCTACAACAACGGTACCTTTTCATTGCCCGCTTGTTTGTATTTTGCGTGGATAGCAAGGAGAAGGTAACATTCTACCCATATAAAAGAAAAAGCTACTATCTCACAAGGATTCTAAATTTAGGAACTCCGCTGCACAATGTGGAAAAGGGAACAGATAGGGAAATAAATGTAAACGTATTTACAAGATTTTGAATAACTTGGACTTTAAAATTGTCTTCGTTTTCAAAGTTTTCTTTGTTTTACCTAAAATCAGTATGCATTAAACTTTTTAAGAAGATTTAGAGACATTTTTTGCTGCTCTAGCGTCAAGTTCATTACGTGCGGTTTTTAGATAAAGAAAATAGAAAAAATCTAATATTTTACTTTACGGCTTTAGGGCCAAGGTAATTTTTCATTCAATGACACCTTTAAAGTGAGCTTCAAAAGTAAAGTTTTAGATTTTCTGTCTTTTTTATCTAAAAACAGCATGCCGATCCGGGGATAGACAATAGACGTCGCAAGGTCCTATGTGTTTTCTATCTCGTCTCATCCAGCGCATATCTTGGAGTTTTTTCAAGGACATCAACCAGCCGGCCAGAGGCACCTTCCTCATTAATGGTCTGGACGTTGCAGATGCGTGCCCTCAAAATCGTAGTCCTTAGTACGCTTACTGTGGCAGTCGTGATAAGAAATTTATATATAATAATTTTTATGTGTTCCATGAGGACAGTTAAAAAAAAGGTGATAAAACCNTAGTCGTGATAAGAAATTCGGCTCATCTGAGACATAATTTTTATGTGTTCCATGAGGACAGTTAAAAAAAAGGTGATAAAACCTTCTACTTAGACTTAAATTAAGGCTTGAACTTTCGACTTAAAAATACCATCCCCGCACCTTAACCCTAAGGTGACTTATAGTCATTTAGTGAACAGCAAAAACTGATTTCGGTAAAAATTTTCGTTTCAATATCACAGTTATCACAGTATTTTTTTATTGCTCAATAAATGTTTACAAGTAGAGCCTTCGATTTCCCGAGATTGTTCGAGAAGAAATTTCTCGCGAGGTACGCTTTCTCACGAGATTCTCGTGTATTGAAAAGCTCGTTATACTCGCGAGCTTCTCGATGATCAATTTAAGGCAGCGTATTTAATTTAGGGTATTTAAACCCTGAACTGTTCAATTTCTTTCAAGCGCAATACTCGTCGCTCTCCAGAATATCAACCATGTGCATATTGCTTTCCAATGAGATCTGTATTGACCATGATTCAATTATTAAAGGTTTTGTAAGTAGCTTTTTTCTAAAATTTGACACTCCCACCAACAGGGGTGGTTTATGGAAGCAGGAGAAAAAGGGGAAGAATTCAATCACACTTCCTAAAATGGGAGCTAAATTCCATCAAAACGTGTGGATTATAGTGAATGGTGGTATTTTAAAACAAAAACGAGTTAGATTTAATNCAAAACGTGTGAATTATAGTGAATGGTGGTATTTTAAAACAAAAACGAGTTAGATTTAATTATTTAATTTAAACAAGCTTGTTTACATCGAATATAACCCCTGATTGTTTGTAAAAATGAATATTTCTATGTATCTGAAATCACTAAAATTTTGAATTTTTTTCCTTTTGTCTGGCAGTGTGGCTTACATTTTTTTCAATTTACAATCATTAAAAAAAAATTGATTTCACACAGCAAGGTGGTAAATAACTGATTGAAAAACTGGGCATGCTGAAGTAAACAGAATTCAACACTATTCTATAATTCAGTTCCAAAAATACACATGTATGTTTAGATTGGGTACCACAGATAATGGAATAATGAAGTCTGAAAGCTTTACGACGAAATTGATGTGATACGGGATCAATGTACAGCGGTTGCGCGGGATAAGCCATGTTGGTTGTTTAAAAAGCGGGTGCAAAATTCTTTAAAAGATGGGAAATATGAAATATGTAATCATGCATAACAACCATCAGCGTCCTCATTCCGTCCACGATTTATCCACATACATATGTATGTACAATGTACATATAATGTCCATTTTTAAAATACATGCATACTTATGTGCCCATTTTCACGCGACCACTCTTTATGACAAGTTTTTATTTGTACAAAACGATATTTTAATTTCCCAATACCAGGCGCTCATACATGTGAAGTATCATGTTTTCTATTTCTACGTACAAATTTTTTTGTATAAACTTTTAAATTTCCAAAATTCTACTTTGTAAAGTTTAAAAGTTTCTACAAAAAAAAAATTAAACAAAAAATTGTATACGTAGATATAGAATGCTTGCTACTTCATACCAGGGTTGTTGCGAATATTCGCATTCGCATTCGCAACCGCGGAGCTTCCGCATTAATTTTAACATTCGCATTCGCAATAATCAAAGGGTTCGACCAACGAAGATTTAAAGTAAATCAGTATTTGTCTGGCTAAAGCCGGACAGTTACAGAGAATATGCTCCGAAGTTTCATCGGCCTCGAGGCAGGTCCGGCATTCCGCAATTGGTTGTGACCAGTCAGATACCCAGAAAGTAACCTGATGTCAATTCTGTTTTATAGGACGATGTCGTTCCTGTTAAAGGGGTAGCCGAATAGCCTGGCNTGCCAACTCATCAGCGATCTCGTTGCCTTCGATTCCAGAATGGCCTGGTACCCAGCACAATGTTACCGTGTTTTTGGCTGCCAAAAATTGTAGCGTGTTAAAGCAGTCTCTAACCAACTTAGATTTGATAGTTCTGTTTGAAAGGGCCCGGATGGCCGCTTGGCTATCTGAAAAGATAACTAAAAAAGCGCCCTTTAAACCCTTTTCAATGTTTAATTTTGCGCAGTTTAAGATTGGGACTATTTCAGCCTGAAACACCGTGGGCCATTTGCCCTTGGGAATTGTAAGTTTGGTGCTAGGTCCAAAGATCCTGC
>NW_016168304.1:10720-19571 GCF_001687245.7 Rhagoletis zephyria | reverse complement strand
TTGTTTTTAAATTAATGTGCGCCGTAATATGAACTGCGAAAATACTTTATAAAGTTTTCGCTTTTTTTTTGTTTGTTGTGTCTGATACAAAGAGTTGCCAGGTTTAGTTGCTTGACTGAGTTTCAACAAATGTGTCTTGCAAGATTATCGTTTTTAATTGCCTTACAACTTAAGTTTCCTTTCAAAATCCCTACTTTTTTAATCTAACCAGGCAGTTTCAGATAAAATAATTTAATTTAAATACATACATACATATTTATTGAAAAAAAGTGTTTCTCTTCTTTTTAATGGTAATTTTTGATCAATTGGTTAGATGTAAAATTTTTTAATTTTTTTCATGTCTAAATAATTAATTTAAATGAAAAATTAAAATCAACATTCAAATTTAAATAAACTTGCAATTTAACAAGTAAATTATAGAAATCGGTTAACGTGGTCCAAATTAAAGCAGTAACATACATAAAAAAATACAAAATAAAAATAAAAAATAAAAATAAAAAAAATAAAAAATATTCCGACGAACTGATAACCTTCTCCTTTTTGTAAAGTCGGTTAAAATTTGTGCACAAGCCTCTGTTAACATATATCTAAAATAATTTAAATAAGTTAATATTAAAAATTATTTTTAAAATCAGCTATCTTAATAGGAGCCAAATCGTACCAAAAAAAAAAGGGTTTTCCAAATATATCTTGCGCCACCGATCGGCAAACTTTTTTGTGGAGTTACAGGTAATATATATTTTAGATATAAACTAAATCAGACGATAGATGCATGATTTCGATATATATATATATATCGATGCCGAGCCACCAGGCGGATTAATTCATATTGAAAGTTTGAAGTTTTAAGCCTCTAGCTCGTTGGGTAGTTGATAAAAAATATATTGCAGGATTTGGCTCAAGCATACATACATACCTGTAGTATTTTATTTAAAAAAAATTATCTCGAGATAAGCCATTTTCCTTTTAAAGCAATATTTTGTTAGATTTCCAAGCAATATCTCAACGATTAACCTAATAAAAATATAAACATTTGCCAGCGAAACTTTTAATTTTTTAGCTCAAAGTCAAACCTTGTAGAGTCACTTAAGTTGGTTTAATAAAATTGCAAAGATATGTATTTACATTAGACTGCGCTTCATTTTACAACTTTGTCCTACAAAGCAAGACTCCTCCCGGAAAGCTTCATTTGCTCATAAAAACGTGATTTGCGAAAAATTTTTAAAATCGAATAACGGAAAGACGTGGCTGAAAGACCCCAAAGTTCAGCAAATTAATGGAATTCTTCACAAAGTGATCAAAATTATCTATAAGTCAATGGGAAATGTAATATGTTTTCATGGCACTTGAAGTAGTTTTGTCAACCATGGTTACTAAAAAATGTGGAAAATTAAATTCTCTACAAATTTGTGTTAAACCATTTTTTACGAAAAAAAATTAAAAATAGGCTTGTAAATCGCAAAAACTAAAAAACCTAAAATCCAAGATGGCGGAATATTCCCACATGAAATTTAGGGGAAAGACTGTGGATCCATGATCTACGTGTCAAATAGAAGTAAACTGCACCAAAAGTTCACTACTACAATTTTTTATTTTTTTTTTTCGTACCAATTTCATCTAAATTTACTGGGCTAAAAATTAATTTCTCAAAACCTTTAAAAGTTATAGGCAATTTTGACTACTTTTTGAAACATTTCATGAAAAAAGTGAATTTCAGGGCCTTTGAGGCACGTCGTTACGTTATCCGATTTTAAAATTTTTTCGCAGGGCACATTTTTATGACCAAAGAAACATTTCTAGGGGGGGAAGTCTTGCTTTGTGACGCAACAACAAATTTTCGCCATACAACTAAGGCGAAGTCTAATGTACATACATACATATCTGTGTAAGTTAAATAGAAGCTTGTAAAAAAAGTTTTGCCTTTAATTTTGAAAGTTTTTCATTTCATTTATTTGTGATCGTTTAAATACGGCTGCCTTTTTGTTAACTTTGAATCATATCAATAAGCAGGCTAACATGCAGCAACTATTATTAAAATCTCACTTTTCCTCTATTATAACTAAAATAAATTTTTGAAACATTGACCTCACTCACATCATCTATATACATACATATGTACATTTCATAATTGCCGCCGCTACAGGTTCAATGTCAATGCCGTAACATTTAAGAAAAAAAGTTTACGCATAAAATGCGCTTCATTCAGAGATGCTGATTTCTTTATTGATTTCGCTCGCTCGTACACGCGTTTGTTACAAATAATGTAAATATACATGTGTGTGTGTGTGTGTGTGTGTGTGTGTGTGTGTATGTACGTGGGAAACAATAATGTTCTACATGGTTTATAACATCGTTGCTTGATTAAAACTAGAAAAGTTTAGATACGCCCTGCATGGAACTCATTTATGTAAGTAAAAAGTTCAAATAAATTCAATGGAAATTGCGCACAGTCTTAATTTAACTTGCCTTATATATGTATGTATGTAAATAAATATGTACATATATCGATGGCGATTAATAAGAGTTAATTAAATTTAAACTAAATGTGCCTGAAATTAATCAGAGATAAGAGGTAAAAAGAAATTTAATAACGCTAATTAGGCGAAGAAAATCGAAGAAAAAACCGAACTTTTTTAAATACAATTAAAATATGGGTGCGCGACAAAGAAGCCACTCTTCGCTGCCTGCTGTTATCTACCGTTCTCCCACCCCTTTTGCGCGCTTGCGTTTCATTGCACATCCGCTTCCGCTACAGTATGGTGGACTGGCACACACCGATCGTCAAACTCACCACTCTGCTTGATTTCTTTTTGATACACTTGCGCCTAAGAGTATGCTACGTTAATATAAGTTTTACTACCCAAACATCAAAAAATGTGACACGAACATACTTACTGATCGCGAGCTTTCAGAGCTTAATGCCTTGCTCCACCAGCAGTTAGCAAGTTGGAGCAGTGATTGTTTATCAAATGCATACATACATACATATCGCTATTTATAAAAAAGTATTACAAGAAGAAGACAGCTTTTCAATGACTAACCATTTTCATTCATAAATACGAAATTTATTTGTTTGCAACAATTAAGGTATTTTATTTTTGGGTTATGCCGAATTTCCGCTAGGCATTGAAACGACAAAAAACTGTCTGCCATTTTAAAAAATGCCATGTGAAAATGAACTTTATGACTATTTTTTTTATGTAATGACACGATTATTTTTTAATGCCCGACTTTGTCATTTGTCATTTTTTCCATTTAATGCCTAGTTGAAATGCAGCATTATTGTTTATTACAATTTTCTATAAAAAAAAAATTATATAAGTTATAAAGATAGTAGATTGTGAACAATGTGTGTAGCATAAATACAAGTTTCGAATGTCACCTCGCAGCGTAGTTTAAAAGCTACATCCTAATAAATCCGCCTTGTAATTATTTTGCATTCCAATTTCAGTTCTTCCTTCACAATTGCTACAGTTAGTATAATTACTCTTGACGCACTACTTCCATTTCTTTTTGTAATTAACATTTGTCTTTATTTTTATGAGGAAATCAGCCTGATTGCCATTGGAATGTTGAGTACACGTTGAAATCACGCCATGCTAAGCTCTCTCCTTTCCCACTTGTCAGGTGAGGTAAGAGAAATCTCAAATTTCTTCACCAACCCGTTTCTATTACCGCTCCGCCATTCCATTTACTGCATTTCTCTAAACCTTGAAGGCTTAATAACAACAATAAAATCAAGTCCAACGCCCACATAAAACCAACAAAGGCATTTACATATATTATTGCACTTTATTCCATTCCTAAATTAGCACAAAATGCAATGCTGCGTCAAAGCGTTGCAATTACAGATTTTGTTAGATAGATGCAGCAGCTGTGATATTGTGTTTCGTGTGAGTAGGCAGGTAGGTACACTTGTACGCGTGCAATTGAATTTGAATTCTCGAAAATGAGCACAACTACATTCGGGCGAGGCCAACGAAAGCAGGGTGGTGCAGGGGAGATGGAGGTGCAAGCGGACGTTGCTAGTTGCACTTGAAACTCCCACTCACACAATTAGGCAGCAGAATTAATGGCATAAATCTACAATATTTAGTTGCATAGGTACGTACATACGTGCATACTCAAATATGTGAAGTGAATATGCATTAATGTACAAATATATATGTAAATCGGTATGACACCAGGCTAGCCTAGTAGGCGGGGATTAACACGATTTTGGGCGAGATGTGCGCTGAATTTAGATTACTGTACCATTACATTTTTTGCGCGTAAGTAAAGTTAAGTCACAAAAACGTGAACATTTTTCCAATTCCGCATTTACATATTTATATGTATGCACGTACATACATATTTACATACTTGCTTTCATTAACTATTTTTCGAGGAACAGTAAACAAATTATGCAGTCACTGTGAAGAAAATAAAACATTTCACTTGAATTGGCTAAAAACATAAAAAAAATAAAACAATCCGCTTTTGTAAATGCATCCTTGGCGCATGCGCATGAGCGCAATGAACTAATCGTTAAATGATTGATTAACCAGTAGCACACACACACTGAGACGGCAGCAGCTACCCTGCATGAAATGTATCTAACTATAAGCTAACTTTAAGTTAATTAGGAAGGAGCTAAAAGTCACTTATTATCTGTATGGCGATGGCCGCGAAATTGTCAAGGCTGGTTACCTCTGCATTTGATGTAACTAACTACTTTCGAACATTAAATATCAATAGGATAAACAAAATATTTCTTTAATTTTTATTTTTTTACTTTATTTATTTTATTACACTTCATATTGGTTTACATACTATGCTGCAGTTGGTGGTCGCATATTCGAACTCCGTCAGAGATAACTTCAAAATGATAATATGAAATTTCGATCTTCCTTTTATTTGTCCTCAATTCAAAAAAGTATTTGCGAAGTGCAGGATATTTAAATAGAAACGCGTTTAAAGAAAATAATCTCCCGATTGCGCCTGATTACTCCTGCATTACTTGTCAACTAGTTTCAAGTTAGCTTTATGTAGCTAACTACAAGTTATATATTTTATAGAAATTCTGCAAGAAGCTAACTACAAGTGGGTTATTTTTTATCAATTGATAATTTTTTCCTGCAGGGTAATGTATGTATGTGTGAATGCGAATGAGTGATTGTATTTACGCTCAGATGTACACCTGGGTGAGTGAGTAGTGAATGTCAACATGTGAATGTGTCGGGTTTATTTAATGTGCGAATCATTTATTTCAAACACATTTCACGTTCTCATTCGAAATTGTTATTGTAATTCGGTAATTCCCGAACTGGGGCTATGACGTAGTCGGTACACAAAATGAATGCAATAAACTTTGTTTATCAATTAATTTGCACAGTCCGCTTCGCGTGTGACCAGTGATTTCAGTTACAATTAATGAAAAGTGATTTCGCAAATTTAACCAGTTCTTATTCAAATAAAAGTGTTATTTATTTAAACTGTCTGTAATTCTCTGCTCCAGAACGTTTGTGCGATATAGTCAACTCGATTCCAATTTTGCTTAACGTAACAGTAACAGTAACACGTAACAGCATCAGAAATACATGAATCAGTGATCGATATCTTTTTTATAATCGATTTCGTAAATTTTGTATCGGTTTTATATTGGTGTCGAGATCTTTTCCTATCTGGATGCTCTCAAAAATTTTAACCGGCGTTACAAAGCTACAACCTGAAATGAAGTGGTAGCAAACAGAAATCAATTTTCTAACGTCATTTGCGATTTCAGGCCATGATTTTCCTGCTTCTCTACAAAAAAAAAAAAACAAATTCCACTTTGTTGCGCAAAGAAATTTTCTTTAAATGGAGAAATTATAAGAACTTATTTATTTAATATCAATTCAATTATACAAAACGAGCATATCATCCATTCACTTTTTCAAGCTTTTATTTAACTCGCCATGCATGTACATTACGGTGAATCATCAAAAAAAGTTGCGGGTATTCCATCAAGATTATAAAATTTATTATCTATATTTAAAGACTTCTGCTAAAATATTTCGGAAAAATATTAAGATTTACGATCCATTTGATAATCCTCCGAAAATCTCGTTATTTTGATTCTGTTTATAAAGTTTTTTGAAATTTTTATGCAGACCTTAAAATATTTTGGCGGAAGACTTAAAATATAATAAATTTTCTATTTCCGATGGAAAACCAATACCGATTTTTTTATGGAGAGTGATTCACCCTAATGTACATTAGATGGTACTAGAAAAAAGTTCGCCGTACACCGCTGATTCTAAAGTATTTTCTCAAGGCAATTTCGAAATAAACTTTTTTTTTTGCCTCGAATGTAGGGGGTCGTCATATCTTCGGAATTAATGTACAATCGAAAATTGTGATGTATCGATATTTTGGTCTCGAGGCGACAATTTTTTGTACCAAAGTTCACTGACCTCAAGTACCCCGCTTTAATACTTAGCCATCAGATCTCCCCTAACGTACCACCTTAATGTCACTAAATGAAAGCTCGCCAAAAATGATTAAACTTTTGCTTAGGAAATATTTCGATTATTTCAGTAAACGTAAGAAGGCTCTGCTCGGCCAACAAATTTTTTTTGTTTTATTGTTTAGGTTAAATATAGCATGTTTGAAAAAAAATATTTAGAATAAAATGTATGTGAAAAAAATTTTAAGGCAAATTTTATTTTTAGGTTTGAGTAACCTTAAAAAATTCTCAACGGACTTTATTTATTTTAATGCACATGTTAAATAAAAGTTTTGTTAAAACAATTTCCTTTTCACTTTTTTCCATTTTTCTTTATTACCCCAAACTATTCGCAATATTACCAATGACATCATTCGGCAAAACAAATAAATAAAACTTTATGCAAAATGTTAAGTCTTCTATTAATTTTTTGTTTACTTTTATTACTAATGTTTTTTTTATAATGCGTTGAAGTTATCGCTCTCAGCCGCAATAAGTAAATAAGTACATACATACATACTAATGTAATTATGAAAGTCATCTTCATGACTCGCACCAAACAATCAGCCAACGTTGAGAAGTCAATAGTCGCGAAAAAATCCAGTTTATATGCAGCCAGTAAAAAATTAAAATAATAAGAAATAATTACATATATTTGCAAAAATAACGAGCATAATTAAGGGGAATTGAAAAAAAGGAAGAGAAGTTTTCTAAATCAATCGATATACCCTTCATGCAATGCAGAATTTTGTAGATACATATTCATAATCAAGCAGCGGAGGTGAACTCCATATATGTATGTACATATGTGATGGGTCCGCGCTAAATTTTTATCAACTAGTCAATAGTCGTCAATATACATATCTTATCTTGCCGTGCGAAAGACTAACTTAACTAGATGAGCTACGCTTTCTTTGTATTAACTCAGCACAGCCAGACAAAGTGTCCTAAAACAGGCGTGCTTTGTTTTTGCGTCGTATGTTAAGCTGTTAAGCTATGGAGTCAAGATACAAAAAATAGGCACGTCTGAGTTAGGATAGTGAGACCGACAGCGTAAAGTAAGGATAGGTTTTCGAGTTAAGATCGTATTTCGTACGGCATTCAAGGTAAGATAGATTGACGGCTAACGACCGGTTAAAATAAAAAGGAGCTCGGGGTCATCGATATTTACGTAGCACGCCCTTTCTTACTGTAGTCCCTGTCTCACCTTGAACAGCACAATTCGAATGATCGTATGAAAGACAGTTACTTTCGAGGGAGTAGTTTTACCTTTGCTATACCTCACAACTACTGTCAGTATAGAGTTTAGAACCGTTCACTGAGTAAATTTATTTTATCATTTGCTTTCAAGCTTTTGTGAAGGGAAATTTTAATGACTTTCTTGAAATATTTTTGAACAATCCGAAATTTCTGTTTGGCACTCTAATGGAGTCTGAGCTATCTTAGCTATTGGAGTTGTGAACACGCTTGATCCTGTTCCAATGTCGATTTAGGGGCCATTAGTGAAGATGGGTATCTCGTCAACGCTTAAAACTATATCAAGTTCCGTGTCACTTCTATAGTTCATTTGAAAGCTTAAGCAAAAAAAAAATATCAATTCGAACCGCCAACCTAAAAATGAAACGCAATGCCATTTAACAGCGTAAAGGGTAAATATTATTGCAAAAAAAAATAAAACGCGCAGATTAAATTTCACACAATTGGCATTAAGTCAGCAAATTTCATTGTTCGCAGAATTTTTCTTTTTACATTTCGACATTTGTTTTGAGTCAAAGCACCGGTATGCCAGATATGATATTTACTGATGTTGTTAACTTAAGCTGTAGAAATTTGGTGAGTTTTTTTTATTATTTTTTTTAAGTTGTACGCTTTACAACTGCAAACATTGGAAGTTACTCACCTCTTCTTCTTGGCCCATTGGCATTTTTAATTATACTAAAAAACTTTTGTCTCGCGAATTTCTCTCCCAATGTCGAGGATACAGTATTGCAGAAATACAAATTTGTTCAAATTTTGCGAAAACCCCCAACACTTTCCAGGTACCTTTGACGACGACCTAACTTACGCGACTGATTTCACCGGAGGTGCCCGACTCAACAAGAACATTTACAGTGATCGTACTGATTTTTTTTTGCGTTCACGGCCGAGCCAATTTATTTAAATTATGCGCAGAGATTTGTGTGAAATTCAAAAATGAAATGCAATATCTGCTTACATGCGAAACGTGTTATCTGGCGGATGCCAAGTAGATAAGTTAGCCCAATTCCCATTATCCACTATAGGTTCATTTAAACCTCAAGCCTTTTACTAAGCATTGTCCGAAAGCGAAATATTTTAATTAATTTCCAAATAAAAACAGAAACAATTGTAAAGTAAAAAAAAAAA
>NW_016168304.1:0-7893 GCF_001687245.7 Rhagoletis zephyria | reverse complement strand
ATTACCTTAGAAGACCTACCGACATTGATGACACAAAAATATGTGGTCACCGGGGACTAGTAGGGCGCAGTGGACATATCAACAGGCCTTGAGTGGCATTTAGAGGGAGTCGGTATCAAGTTACATTCACTCCACACCTGTGAATGCCGTTCTGGGCACACAACCACCTGGCGTGGACGAAACGGAGCTTCGTCTGCCTCGGCAGACCCGGAGCACACCAGCCCAACTTCGCTCTGGCTACTGCAGCAGATTGAACTCATACCTGGGCCGACTATATGCGGATGTGCCAAATGAGTGTAAGGCATACGGAGAGACACCCCACGACTCGAAACATCTCTTCGCAAGCTCAAGAACCCCACGACTCGAAACATCTCTTCGCAAGCTCAAGAACCCCACTAAACAGACTGCACGCTTTTTGGATCTCCCGTTAGCTGAGCTTGATGGCAACGATTGAGAGACTAGCCGATCTGGGCGGGGTTGTTGTAGCCGGTACAACAACAACGAAAAAATAAAGGAGTCGTTCAAGTCAAAACCTCGGTAGCCGAGACGAGAACTGACAGAAAACGGTTTGCTTGCAACAACGCAATGAACGCAAATGCTCTTGGTCCCGACGTGATGATCCCACTTCAGTCGGAGTGTATTATGAAGGGTGTGGCGTTTTCTGAGGATCTAAGTACATAGGGATCGAACAATCAATTCGGATGAATACGATGCTTATCACTTGTTAAGGAGCTGTGTTCCATTACAGCAAAAATTATTTGGAGCAGGTAGGGGATAAGGCTACACCCGGCATACTAACCAGGCTTTTCGGTGTCAGATTTCGCTTACTTCAAAGTTCCTTGAATGATGTAACGCTACATTCAAATGAGGTGGTAAATCAGTAAATTGTTCGGTATTACGCCAATAAAGACAGGTTTTTTCGTCCGAAATTTTTTTGCGGCTGTATATCCGTTTTGAAGTCAATTTGAACAAAGTACTACAAAATTTATAATTAAATATAAAACCGTCAGAAAATAATTAAAAAGTAAAATTGCTAAATTTTTCTTAAACTGAAGCTTCAAAGTACATATATTCACTTCTCCGGCTTGTTGTATTAAAGCGTTAATTTAAATGAATCAATTTCCAGCAGGGTACATGGAACCAGTAAGTATTTCTCGTGCAATTGTTGTTCTTCCGATTATTTCAAGTAACTTTGACGCTGCTATATTAAGCGCCAACCCGGTCATAAACCTGTTTTGCCAAATTTGATTTATGTTCAAACGTGCAAAAGCGACGAATGAGCTTGCTTTGAAAAAAAAAGAAAACCCAATGAATTCAAAGGTCATTCATGTTCAAGTGAACTAAGTATCTACACAAGTTTAGACAAACTGCAGTCTTGTTAGCGTTCAAGCTAATGATTCTTATCAATTAAATGGTTTTAAGCATAACCAGTTAAAAGTAGGCTTGGCAGACCCGCAGTACATATAAAGGGAAACTTTTATATTCAAATCTTCTCAGCGCACTTTGCAAATTTGTGAATTTGTTGTTTGAGGTGAGCTTTTGGTACCCAATTATTAGCCGCCTTTTCAGCGCAAATGACTGTTTGATCATTTTTTTTTTAAGCATTACAGTGATGAAAATCTGCTGACATACATACATACATACATACATCAAAGCAGACGCTACGTTTAGCTACTCAAGTAGTGTGCAAATATGCATAAATCTGTATATCTAAGCAAATGTTTGACATTCAATGCCATCGTAAAACGCGTTAAACGTATTGACAAGAAAATTATACGACAAACATGTGGACTCTTATCTCTGCGGTTACTTACGTATGCAACGTATTACAAATGCCAGTTTTGCAAGATAAAACTTTTGTGCACAATAAATCTGTTGGCTTTTAACTTTAGGAATATGGTCCAGCTTTTTGCGCTAATTTTCATTAGTGCTATCTTAATATACATGCTTATGTACATACGTATGTGTAAGCGAATGAACCAGGACTCACATAAATTACTACGGTGGCACAGAGTGGAGGGAGAAAATATTTTTCTTGAAAAAAAAAGTTGATGCCTAATGGCTGATGAAAGGGAATAAACGAGAGACATGGACATGTCGTACGCATGGATGATGAAGCTCTGGCGAAAATATTCTTCGACTCAGCACCGTTGAAGGCACATCGAAAGCAAGCACGCCCACGAAGTAGGGACCACGGGGAGAAAGAAATGCCTGCTTTTAAGTAGGTTGAACAACTGGCATAACTTCTCCAAAGTAGAGAGGCAATGGGAGGAGGCTCGTTTGGTCTCAGGCCGAGCCGCGAAACGTTTGTAGTGTCAAGTAAGAAAAATCTTTCTCTATTAAGTAACAGTGCGGCAAACTGTCTAATCAATGAAAAAATGCTAAAAGGGCGGGATGACTCCGGAATCGCTTGCAAAGAAGTATGTGACTAATACCCAGGGCTGACAAAAATATACATTTGCTTGAAGATTATATTTTACTTATACATATACATATTGCTTAAATTTGGCAATCTCGCTTATTTTGCATATTTAAGTACAAATCTGGCAACCTTTTCTAACCTACAAACACCGAAAATCCTGGGCCTTCCTGCAGTAGGCTCGCCACTTAGCGAACAGCGTCTGGCTAGCTTACTGTAGGGGCCACGGACTTCATCCGAACTGACCCAGCGTAGACCACTCACCAAGCCCGACGTACCGCGGCTCGAATTCTTCGCCGCCAGGTGATCTTACCGACCATGTAGGATCAGGTCTCCGAGGAAGACTTCGTTAAAATACAGGAGGACATAGTTTGGGTTAATAAAATTAAGAAGAAAGCATCAGAGATCCGCGGAAGAAGCCGCCGGGGCACTGGCACCGAAAAGTGCCAAGACACGAGGTGTCTGGACTCGATCCTTTGTGGAGATAGCCAAGTACCCGAAGGTTATTGGCGTCATAGACGAAAGTAACGAGGAAGGCAGGATCCCCAGAATCCAATGGAGGTAGGTGCAAGCCACCAAAAAAAAACTATTTCTGATTGTATGAAGGATTGTTTCTTCAACATGAGCAACTCTAAAGAAAAAATTCTACCAGGAAAATGTTGTAAAAGTGCAGAAGTTTCCAAAGTTTGGTCGGGAAGTGCATCCCTTCAAAGGTTCGCTTTGCCGTTCACCTCGTTGCGGATGATGTACACTACATTATGCTTGGCCGAAATCCGAGTGGGAAAATAAGGCGTTGAATACCACTCGCGCTTTAAATGTAGTCAGATATTTGCATCGTTCGTAATTAACTTATAAATAGTCGGATCATTTATAACTGTTTGCTAAGATTTTTCTAATCTAATTTTTTTTCATTTTTATTTTGCCATAAATGCTACACTGTTCGACGCGTCCGCCTTTTGCGTTGAAATTTAAGTTTATGATATTTGTATATGAAATTGTTTTATAACGGAAAAGGTTTCGACACGCTCTTAAATCTTTTAGAGTTTGAATTTTAGGAGATTGACGTTATTGTTGGTATAACTGTATAAACATTTACTCACTACACAAAATTAAGGAAACAAAGAAATATACGCAGAATAACGTTCAGTTTTGCAGAGATAACGCGAGTCTCTGCCAAATTCAAGATCAGCATAAAAAATGTTGCGTTAAGTGAAGCGATCATCAACTGCAAAGTATTCTGGATATTATTCCAAACATCGATGGAACAAAATCTTAGCTTGGCTATCAAATAGTTTTTAATTGGAAGAGCGATCGTCATTTTTCCACATTTTTACTCTCACACTTAATGGTAAATAAATATTTGCGTACATATGTATGTATATGTATGCTGAGATGACAGTATCGATCGCTTAACAAAACACTGTTCAAACATTTGACAACTGTTAGACTCAGCTGTTCTGAACATACATACGTGCATACATACATATGTACATATATATGTATAAACCCGCATACCCTCAGCCACTTGCATCGCAGGTAGAAAGAAATTCTCTACAAATCTTCCTAATTGTCTGTCAGAAATGCAACTGTCTTTTAATTACAAACAAAATTAAATAACTTACATTATGCGCTCCATTACTTGTTGTACCATTGTTGTTGTGTGTTTTTGTCGCGACCACAGTCATCTTGGAGGCTACAAAAGTGCGTTCAACTGGCGCGCGAATTTTTCATATAAAAAACAAAAAACAAACACTCACGTAAAATGCACACCAAATATTCATAAATAATTATAAACAAAAAATTCAGTGTTTGCGTTTGCGCACCGCTTGCAATATTTTGGTTTTAAATTGTATATATTTTTTTTTTGTATTATTCTTTTTTAGAATTTTTTTGCCAAAAGGGATGGCAAGCAAGTAGATATCACTTGCGGTGTTTATTGTTTGCACTTCGAATGTAGAATAATTTAATTTCTAGCAAAATTTACAAGCATGCCGCCCCATAGCGCACTCCACTCAAACTTGAAAGTGAAATAATCAAAAACAAGTAAGAACAATAAAAAATAGAATAAAAAACAAAACAATCATTTAAACGCGTGGAAACTAAAGCAGTAAAGTTAACAAAATCTAAACAATACATTGACACTCACTCACTCACTTATTTATGTTTGTACTCACCTAGGAAAGTGCGATCAACTCAAGAGAGCGAGCTGCACACAACACTTTTTAACTCACTCGTGCTTAGCCAAAGTAGCGAAGTCGCGACAAGCAGCTAACATAAAATTGTGACAGTTAAGCTACGGCAGATTGGAGTTAATTTTCGCTTCATTTCGCGTATTTTCCTTCTTCTCATTTAATTTATTATTCAGCTGTCAAAGTAATTCTTTAAAGCTTATACTTGCAATAGGTACAAGAAACATGCACGTCATGTGGCTCAAGAGCATTTACGAATCTTTTAGTGGAGTTCTTTATATTTTCAGTTGATCTTTGCGTACCTTTGCTCAGTTATGTTACATTAATTTCATAATAAGTACTTTGATGCACAGTTTGATAAGATTCCACTGATACTTACGAATAGATTAGGGAATGTTGTAAATACTAAATCGCATACGATCCGGGTAGTAGGTAGCTAGGTTTATCATAAAAAAGGTTAGATAGCAAAAAATGAATACATATGTGTATGTATGTATGTATCAGTGTACTGCACAAGCCGATTCATTTAGGTGTTCAAGCTACTTGGAAAAAATACAAGCGCCAGTATGATTCGTCCTTGTTTCAAACAAGCCAATTCAACTCATAGTTTGAACGCAAATGAATACGATAATAGCTTGAATCGAACAAGTTTGAATACGAATATGAGTTAAAATCCAACAAGCAAGCCAAGCATTTACTTGCCTGCTTCGAACCAAGCCCAGTGAATACAAGTAAGCTTTCAAGTAGCTTGCTGCAGTACACTGGTGTGTATATTAGACTGTCCCAAGAATATATGGAAAAAAAAGTTGTTTGCAAATTTTGATATGCATACCCTCTAGATTTGTGCATTTTAGCCTAAATAGCCAATATATGAAGTTTTATGGCCGTAGGATAACGATAACCCGTGCCGAATTTTAGTTGAAGTTTTAATTAATAACTTAAATTAATCGGCCATGAAAACTTTGGAAATGCGAAAAATTCGATGTTTACCATATTGCAATGCATTTCTATAAAATCTGCATCTTTAAACTTTTAAAATGACGGCAGGATTTCTCCCAAGGAAATCGAAAAAATTAACTACAGGAAAATATATTTTGCAATTTTTATCCTTCAATATCCTTATATAAATATTTATCGAATTTAAATTAAACTAAGATTCTTCAAAATGCATTCAAAATTCAAAATCTTGAAGGATAATGATTTTAAAGGACATGTTCCAAAAGGATAATTAAAAAGCTTTCACTCCTTGACTCATTTTATATCAGTCTGTAAACAAATGGCACGTCTTCCAACCGCTTTTCTCTCTTGCACTCTGAGGAGTAACCACTTTTTCAAACTAGCTCGAAGGACGACATGGTATGATTTACACCTTAGCATCCCAAATGATGGTATTGTTATCTGTGATGTTTACCCTTAGTCTTAATTCCAATTCTTCTGGCGAATTCTTCGAACAATTTCTATCGGAGACCGGATTAGAGTAGGAGGTAGAGCGCCATCCCCCAGATTGATATAGTTCCACAAATCTCTGCTTTTTACTGCTGACCACCTTAGCAAGACTTCTCAGAGCATTTATATTCCAATATAAGCTATGAATATCCAATTCATGAGTTTTTTTTAATGATTTAAATGTTGGCGTACTATTTCCTCAGTGGAACCTTATACTTTCTTATAAAAAGTCTTGTAAAGAGTACGTCTTCTCGGAATTTACTTCGAACCCACCTATATTTTTTTCTCTCGAGTATTTATGTCATAAAATTTAGACATATTCCAAAGATTATTCGGTTATAAGTAGTATTTTTAACCGACTTCCAAAAAAGGAGGATGTCATCAGTTCGTCGGAATATTTTTTATTTTTTTTTTTATGTATGTTACCGCATAACTTCGGACCACGTCAACCGATTTCGAATTCTTTTTGCATCGGAAAGGTAGTGTCTCAGAGGTGGTCCCATACTAATCTGGTTAAGATCCGATCAGTGGATCATGAGATATATATATATATATATATATATATTTTTTTATATGAGAGTTGAAGTCAGTTTTTTTTTTGCTAAAAATTACTTGTTTAAATAAACTTTAGACATTTAACAACGATTGTTCAATCAGCAGTATAAGCTTTTAATATTGTAGCTCTAAATCTCATCTGAGATCCTCCAATAAGGCATCGATAGATTCGTTCTTGAAAACCTGTGACTCCAATTTCTCGTAGTAAAGAGCCCTTTCTAGTATTTGCAACGCCACACTCTGAAAGCTGTCTCTGTTGATTTAGTCGTTGGTTCGGTTCTTTCCTAGTTTTTAGAAACTTTGAAGCAGATCTTTCCACAGCCTAATTTTCTATTGGCTCGGTTCGTCTATACTTAATTAATATAACGTGACCTAATATATAAGTCAACGCTAATGTGACCAACCGTATTTCTTTCGGAAGTACAGTTCTTCTTTTTTCGCTCTTGTACTTCGTACTTCGCAGTACAGTCAAATGAACTTCTTTGCCATATTTTGTACTTCTGGACGGAGATTCTGTAACCAGTTAACAACAATTTTTGGATGTTTTTGCGTCAAAAAGTGCGATAGCGATTCGAAAATTGTCGCTAACTGGTTACAGAGTCTCCTCCCAGGGCCTGGGCGATAAATTCGTTCAATCCCTTAAAGTCACCGGGAACCGATGACATCATACCTGCGCAGCTGCAAAGGGCTCTGAAGGTGGCGTGTAATTGGTTGGATCCTATTTATGCGAACTGCGTGAGGACCGGGTACATCCCCAAGGCATGGAGGGTAGTCAGTGTTGCGTTCTTCCCAAAGGCCGGAAAAGGCTCTCATGTTCCTTTCACTTTGGGATTTTAGGACTATCAGTCTCTTCGTTTTTGCTAGAAACGCTTTTGCTAAAAGCGCTAGAGAGACTGATAGACCTATACATAAGAAACGCGATTTCTCGTGACTGTATTTCAAGAGCTCAATGTGCTTATTGCGAGAAAAGGTCGGTGATACCGCCCTGAACACATTGGTAAAGTGGTCAGAGGAAGCCTTCACGCATGAAGATTATGAGTAGGGGCCTCCAGAGGTAATAGTAAAGTATATTCATAATCTGGGGGTTGAAACCAACCTAATAAGCTTACTGCGTGACAGAACTTTCGCAGCGGAGTGGAGCGAGTGCCTGCACTCAGTGGAGAGTCAATAGGAGGACTCCACAGGGTGTTGTTCCCTCTCCCCTTCTAGAGGAACTGGAAAAAGTGGGCTGTCAAGTAATCGCCTATGTAGATGATGTGGAACTTTTGGTTAAGGGACGATTTC